>NC_031502.1:2194998-2408765 GCF_000237925.1 Schistosoma mansoni | reverse complement strand
TGCGCACCCACGATCCCGCACTCGCGAGATTCGAACCCAGGACCTACCAGTTACGAGCCAGAGCCCTTTACCGACAGACCACTGAGCCGGCATCCAACGGACGGAACCGCCGTCCAGTGCTTCCAGGTTTTCGATGGTGGTCTAGCTTCAATTGACTCATGATTTCAACTTTGAAATATACTGAAATCTCTACAAATCCCCTTCTGATTATATATGGTTTGTTAATATTGTTGAATTCTAATAGCTAACATCATAAATTGTCAATACTAGGAAACAGTAAATAACTATCTTGTCATAGTATGGGAAGCATCATTGATAAACAAGGGGGATCGGATGCACATGTAAAGGCGAGGATTGGCAAAGCAAGGACGGCATTTATACAATTGAAGAACATATGGAACTCAAAACAACTCTCAACTAATTTCAAAGTGAGAATCTTCAATACGAACGTCAAGACAGTCCTACTGTATGGAGCTGAAACGTGGAGAACTACTAAATCCATCGTCAAGAAGGTACAAGTATTTATAAACTGTTGTCTACGCAAAATACTCAACATCCATTGGCCGGATACTATCAACAACAGCGTTTTATGGGAGAGGACGAACCAGCTTCCAGCTGAAGAGGAAATTAGGAAGAGACGTTGGAAGTGGATCGGACATACATTGAGGAAATCACCATTGTGCATCACGACTCAATCCCTAACTTGGAATCCGGAAGGGAGACGGAAAAGAGAAAGGCCAAAGAACACATTATGTCGCAAAATAGAAGCAGATATGAAAAGAATAAATAACAACTAGAAAGAACTGGAAAGGATTGTCCAGGACAGAGTTGGATGGAGAATGCTGGTGGACGGCCTATGCTCCTCCATGAGGGGTAACAGGCGTAAGTAAGTAAGTAAGTCAGTATGGGGCTTCATAGTTCTGAACTCGCATAAAAACCGTTGAGATTGAAATCAGAAGCTTCAGGTTTTGCTACATGAGATAAATCTTGAAAATGATGGTTGTATCTTATTGTACCTTGTTATTGGGGTTTATTACTGGCCTACGATGTTTACGGATCTAGGGACAAAACGATTGAGCTACTTCAATGAGATCAGTTCTCTTTGAAATCGACAACGGCTATTTCCACACAACATAACAAAATCCTGACGGATAACAGAAAGGAAACGGTTTAAAAGGAACTTGATATTCGAGATAGGACAAGCAACACAAAACGAACTGGTATATATGTTGTTACTAAAGAAGCAAATTATGACCTTAAAGCATACAGAAATTTAGTGAACTAGAAATAGTGGCAGCCGAGCGGATGGCAAGGATTATGAAGGAAATCGAATTAGAAGAAAATGTGAGTGATGATCGTTGCCGAAGAGATTTTAGTAATTCTATAAAGATTTGATAATCCTCATGATCACCTTATCACCTTCCCTTTGTCGAAAATATTTTGCTACTTCTGAAATAGTATTGCCTGTGTTCGCTATCGTTTACTTAGTCGCGGTGATAACTCTTCAGAATCAGATCAAGTGCGCCATTAAAAAAAGAGAAGTGGGATTTTTCCTCATCAAATCATTCTTTCAGTTTTGATTGGGTCCCAAGGTATAAAAGCTTCCTTATTGCTTATTTAATTTGAATTTTCGGTTACAGTAACATAGGAGTTTCAGCATTTTGTGTTCATTGTCTATCACTTTTAAAGCTTATTTCACGGATGAGTTTTCTTGTTTCTGTCAATGATTTATTTTTTTCCGAGCATCACGAGACTTTTTGCATTTTTTTTGTTCGTGGGCTCAATTAACGATTATAGTGGTGCAAACCAAAACATCCTTGTGGTAAACCTAAATGCCTCTTCCCGATCCAGATTGAAACGCGATGAGATAATTGTGACAAGTAGTATCACAACGTGTTCAACGGACTCACAATGGGTGTGTATGAAAGGTTTTTCAGACCATCACAAAGTCTCTCTGAAATCGTGAGGCGATCGAGCTGAAAAACACAGATGAAATATCCACTTAGATAAGCAGCCAGCAACAAATATACAGCTGACAGATCTGGAAGAAGCAACAAGGGTAACTATATGTCCAGCTTTAGATCTGAAAGAAAACATCAAGTTGGTGCAAGAATAAACCTATTTGAAGCAATCTGATTATAACTCTAACTTCTCAGTGAGAAACAGTTGCAACTCGGAAGTCCGCATTGAAAGTAGGTGTTTACAGGTCCAGTTACCAAACAAAACGCAGGTTAATACCAGATATCTCTGGATATTAACGATCAGCAGAAAGCCTGCAAACTAAGGGATCTGAACTTTTAAAGAGACAAATGGTAAAGATCTCACTAACTGAGAGATGAAGGGAATCTTTAATGCCAACCTCGTAAACCGACTAAACCAGAAACTCAAAAGTGAAGAATATCCATAATCTCTAGTGCCATTTGAAAGTTTAAAAGATATTCAACTGACTCCCGGATTAGTATTAAAGAGATTAAATTCCGTTCTCTCAGAAAATTAAATAGAATATGACAGTACCCGACCTACAATACTGAAACGGTGCATAGAAGCCATCAGCACATCAGTGTGTCAACTGTCCTGACACTCACTAGATTCACACCAACACCCTTAACAAGGGAAGCGGGTCACTCTCCATCTCTACAGTCTTAAAACGGGGAGATAGAAAAGACTCAGACCACTACAGGCCAATCACCTAACCCTTAGAACTGTCGAAGTCAATGGGAGGACTGGTCAGCGAACTAATGAAGTAATACATGAATGAAAACGACGAATTTCAGGAAGCCCAACAAGGGTTCAGGAAAGACAGGTCCTGTACGTCCAATCTATTCACAGCATAGGAAAGCTGGACGAATTGCTGGAACCATACGATAGCTGTTCACGCAATGTTCCTCGATTTCTCAAGATCCTTATACGCAGTACCTCATGTTTTTCAACTGCCCCACTTTATCCTGACTAAAAAATTGTCTAGGGAACAGGATATTTCGCACCTAGGTAAATACAGTGCACGCGAGATGGAAGGTCTAAAAACCAGGCGTTTCACAAGGAACAGTCATTAGTTTACTTCCGCTGCTGATATTGATTAGCCATCTTAGCTTGACAGCACTGATCTGTCCAAACGATAAAAAAACTAGAGGTTCAAAAAAAGCGAAAACGATTTACTGGGGCTTCTAACGAACCATGTAATAAAAGAGGAATGGGCAGTAGACAATAGGTTACAACTTAACCTGTCGTAATGTCATGTCATGAAAATTCCGCCTCATTTCACACAAAACACTCACACTCTTCATGGAGTCCACTCCCAATTGCCTATTCCGAGTGTGATCTCAGTCTTGTAATCACTGGAGATGCAGCCAAGCCAAATGCAACTCTCCACTAAATATCGAGACAAGTAGGCACGGTCACCAGACAGATGTTCTCAAAACTGTCTAAAACGTATGAATTACTCAAACTTGAGGTAACCCCTCTTCAAAAGAGATATAAATTCCTTAGACCAATTACAGAGATGAGCAACCAAGTGGATGATAGGGATAAAGCATAAATCTTACGATGACAGACTCCAGCACCTGAAAATATTCACATCGGGCTGTAGGAGAATAAGAGGTAGTTTGATAACGGCACACAACATACTAAGTACATCGAGGTATGCCAACGCGAGCATATTATTACAACATCACCACCACTCATCTCAAGACACTACTCGAAATATATTGCACATCAAGGCGAAAACTCAATTACGTTTTCACTTTTCTCATTCAGAGTTATCCTCATTCAAAACGCTCTCTCATGTGAGGTGACCACAGCACCCTCAATGGATAGCTTTATGAGGAGACTTGATAAACACGTGCTCACTCATGGATTACCATCCCCCTCTCGGACCAGCTGTACCTGATGCATGTATCACAGCTTACCTACTGTTGTCATTACTTCATATCAGCAACTAGTTTCCATACCGCTTATTGTCTTCTCCGTTCCATTATTATTCATTCTATTTTGTCTTCTTAAATAATACCGATTAGGTAAATAATTTATTTATTCTTGGGACGATCATCCTCTCTTAGCATCCCTATCATCACTTTACCATTTTCATATTGTAACCAACCGACCATTTACCTGGTAATATGGTAGCTGTTAGTATCCAGAATCCACACAGCTCATAGACAAACGCACTCACTGGAATCTCATGATATACAAATCCAAAAATAACTACTAAACTAACCAGAATTATTGCAGTTGACTGGTTAAAATGCCACCCATTGGATATCACCAAATACCTGCAACCGTAATGAAACAGCAAGAAGTGAGCACAAAGACGTTAATCGGTTTATCTAAGCTCGTAATAAAGATATTGAAGAAACCAAATTTGAGGAAAATTTGTTAGTAGCTATCGTTCGTAAATTGGTGTTAGCAATTCTAATAAAGTATGATTATTCTTTTGATCGCCTTAGAAGATTTACCTTTTCTAATTTTATTCAAATAATTTTATCTTTATCTATACTCTTTATTTTCTTCAGAAAGTATTCCTGTTTTGTAGTTTTTATTTAGTGATTGAATATTGATCAGTATATTTTCCTCTGTGAAGTACTTTATAGTGTTATAGTTTATAATCTAGCGATACTTCAAGCAGTCGTAGTAGTAACTTTTTTAAGAAGTATGATATTTTGTATAAGTTGTTGTCAATTATGACTGTAATTTGTAAATTCCAAGTATTTTCCTAGTTGAATTTATGAGTCGATTGAAGCTAGACCACCATGGAAAACGTGGAAGCACTGGACAGCCGTTTCGTTCCATTGTGGGACTCCTCAGCAGTACATATCCACGATCCCGCCTCTCGAGATTCGAACCCAGGACCTATCAGTCTCGCATGCGAGCACCTAATCGATAGACCACTAAACTGGCTGGCATCCAACGGTGTTAATGTCTAAATCTACCTTGCCTCTATGTCATTTTAAGAATATAACAGTAGAGTTAATTAGGTTTAGATTTCAGTGAAGGTATACAATTTACAAGAATTTAAAGAAGTAAGTTATAAGTATCAAATATCCCCAATTTGTCCTATAACTTTTATAAGTTATGTAATATATTTGTAAAAACTATTATAAAATTGATTTATACGAATATTCGTTAAGGTTAGAAAGAATAGTTTTATAAAAATTGGGCGCCTAGTATGGAGAATTCATTATATGTGAAAAATTATATTTGAAATAGTCTTAGCGACTGAAATTTAAATAATTCCAACGTTTCATTCAGCTAACTTGTCTGGACTTCTTCAAGGAAATAATCAAAATCATCAAAGAAATATATGAAACTGATGAAATCAGAAAAAAATTTATTTGATTATTAAAATATTACTGAAAACAAATAATCAATATTTTTAAAAAAAAAAGTATATTGAAAAATAAAATTTCATTTTTGTCAGACTGATATTATTTTAAAAATCGAATTAAAATATTATTAACAAACCATTTATTAGTAAAATCTAGATGTTCACCACTTTTTTCAATAAGATATAAATCACCTCTTTTATCAAGTACTTGAAGACCTAAACGATCCTAAAATATAAGAATATATAATAAGTGATTAGATTATTTATATAATAGTTACCATGTAAATTAAATTAATGGAGAATCTTGATAAAAGTCATAAAAGATTCAATATGAATGATTCGGAGATGATATTCATTGAAAGAATATATGGTTTATAATGAAGATGAAAAAGATATCTTATTTGATTTGCATTATGTTTCAATAATCTGTTCATTGATTTCTATGTATTTGTAGAGGATTAATTCCTCTATATCTGACTCCAATAAATAAATAATATCCCGCTAACTGATTATTTACTGCAGGCTAAATCTCCTAGTAGAATTACGGGTTTACTCGAGATTATTCAAAAGCCTGAACACCAGTTATAGAGATAGTTTATTGTTGAAGCTCGGTAAAATCCGCAAGCGTACAGATAGCAAGCATATCGGGAAAACAAGTGTATGTGTGTGAGTGTCAAAAATCCATATATGTTTATGAGTGTTAATGGTTGTGGATAAATTACTGATTGTCTTTGTTTACAACCAATGAGAGAACAAATTAAGGATTGATGTGCAGACATGCGCTCAATCAGACTCACACATAAATTTACAGTGGGTTAAATGTTAGGATTACAGAGAGCACACAAAAATACAGTAGTTGAATGGGCTTGCTACATATAATTCTACTTTATCTATTAATCTTAATGGATAAATACGAAAAACAAAAGTCAGCTATTATCATACTATTATTAACTGAAACTTTATCTTATTCTTTTATATGAGAAGCTATTTAGTTAAGTTATTTCGAATGCATTCAATGGACACATTGAACCCTACTGAATTTGTTTAATTTAATTTGTGTAAACCAATAATCATGTCCGTTTAATGTGGGATACAACTTAAAGGGAATTTACTTACTTACTTACGTCTGTTACTCCCAATGGAGCATAGGCCATCGACCAGCATTCTCCAACCCGCTCTGTTCTGGGCCTTCCTTTATAGTTCAACTTTATACTATATACTCAATTTATTTGAAAATATCAAGTCGGCGTAATGTGTTCTTTGGTCTTCCTCTTCTCCTTTGGCCTTCAGGATTCCATGTGAGGGCTTGTCTTGTGACGCAGTTGAATGATTTCCTGAATATGTGTCCTATCCACTTCCAGCGCTTCTCCCTCATTTCTTCCTCCACTGGATAGAATCTGGTTTGTTCTCTCCCACAGTAGAATGTTGCTGATAGCGTCTGGCCAACGGATCCGAAGTATTTTGCGTAGACAAACTGTTAATAAACACTTGTAACTTCTGGATCATGACTTACGTAGTTCCCCAGGTTTTCACTCCATACGGTAGAACTGTCTTGACATTTGTATTGAAAATTCTGATCTTGGTGTTTGTTTACAACTGTTTTGAGTTCCAGATGTTTTTCAGTTGTAAATATGCTGCTCTTGCTTTGCCGATCCGCGCATTCACATCTGCACCAGATCCACCCTATTCATCAATGACGCTGCCCAGATATATAAAGGCTTTTAAATCCTCAACAGCTTCTCCATCAAGTGTGATCCGATCGGTGCATGCTAGATTGTATCGGAGAGTCTTGCTTTTCCCTTTTTTTATATATGGAGACCTACCGCTGTTGAGGCTTTTGTTACAGGGAATAAATGGCTATAAAAAAAGACATATCGATCTTATATGTCCGGTTAACTGACTGTTTCAGCTGTTATATATCAACATCATCAAAACTGTATTGATTGTTTAAGAGAATTCAAGTTTTTTTAGAATTTCTTAATTTGTTGTGAGAATCAATTAACAGAAAAACTTTTTCAAACTATGATCAGTTTCACTATTACTCTTTATTATTATTGTGAAATTTTATGATTTGACTATTAGGAAGGAAAGTTTTATGAAACAAGGGTTTAGTTAGTATAGTTGAATTGATTACTTACTTCAGTGTATAGAACACTATCTCGTAGCTTTACTATATGTGATGATGATCCAGTTCGATAGAATCCAAACCACTGAAGTAAAATTTAATTCATAAATATTAATTAAATTATTTTATAAATTCTCAAAATTATATGTATAAATACATGAGATGTATTGAGTGAAATGCAGATAATTATTGTACTATTTAAAAACCGATGAGCTTCCATTAGTATGACATTAAATCATATTGTAGTGGATGAGAACACGGGCGTGGACAATTGAAAGTATTTAATCACAAATTACAGACCATCTCAGTAAATTCTGATAACCATACAGTAAACAGTTAATTTACAAAATAACAATCCATTGTCTCCATCTTGACTGTTCCTTCTGCAAATATCAGTTCATCTTCTCTTATTCCATTGTTCATGCATTCTTCTACAAAATGCGTTTCATTCCTGTTCGTACCTTATCGATCTTCTGCCAAAATATATTCTATATCTGACCATCACCATATACTACTTATGTGGATATATGTAGACCACACCACAATATTTTTGAGATAAATGTATTAGCTTTCACTCATGAATACCAAGAGATATGATTAGTACATTTTCATATACTTTAGTTCTGATTAGGTAGATTAATAAATATATGTAAGAGTAAAATTGTTGGCAAGACTATAACTTATGTATGAATCATTAAGATTTAAGATTAGAAGTCTTGGATTTTAATTTGAAATTCATTGATCCATATGGCTAAATAGCATTTTAGCACTTTAGCTGGTGTCATTTCATGATGAGAACATTAACACCAATTCTTAATCTTAACTTGTAATTCTAACTCCTAATCTTAATTCCTCACACTGACTTAAAACTTTTTTGTGATCCTAGTAAGTAGGTGAATTTTCTCATTTTAGCTCTTGTCAAAGGTCATCCATGTATTATAGTCTCACCGAATCATCCTAGGATTTCATTTAATATTTATCTTGACGACAAATAATCTGACATCATTGGAAATTGATTACACAAGAGGTATAACATGTTAATCATATATAAATTAATACCGAAATTAACGAAGAATTACTAGGCATTTTTAGGATATTAACTCATTATATTCGAGTCATAACTCTTAGTAAAGATATACGTGATTACACCTTACTGTGAAGTAATATACTGTTCAGCATCCAGTAACTTATTTGTAAGCGTAACCAATTTATCACATTGAAGGTGATTTGATAGCAACAACATATCTTAAAGCTGAATTTGGCAAGTCGTGAACTGAAAATGTTAAGCATTTTCTGAATAAACTTAACATAATGTTAATAAACGAGTATTTACGATATTTATATTTAAGATGAAACAACTAGTAACCTAAAGTATATATATATATATATATGTACATTTCTATACAACGCAGTATGTATACTTACTGATGATTCGCTGGGAAGTACGACGGTGTCGTTGGTAAACTTCACCAATACTAAACGCCGAATTTTCTTCAGATTTTCACGATACGTTTCGTTTACTCGCTTAAAAGGAAAAAAAACTTTAAGATCATTAAAGTCTATGTACGTTTTGTTAAAAAGGACGGTTTTTTAACTGATTTTTTCAAAGTTACTGAAATCATAAAGTGATAAAGTGACAACTAGTCAATACTTTTCCAGTAAATTCTATGGAAGTTTACGGAAAGAAATGTACTCAGTAGCAACTGAATATCGAAAATGAAGTGGAAGTCTAAAGTTGAGAAAACGTTCACATATCCATAAGCAGATTAATCATACAGTAATTTTTCAAGATATATTTATTTTATTTAGCTTTAAATTCATCCTTGCTTAACACCGAATAACACAAGTTTGTGAACTAATTGATTATAATTTGCTAAATAATAAGAGAATCTGTGATACCCTGGTGCATTATAGGATATTCGCACCTACGAGTTGTTTACATCTGGCTGTAATTAAGAGGAAAAATAATAAAAACATTACATTATAAAATAATTACGACCTAGATGTCTTGATATTTGAAACAGCCACTGATGCACGGCGATCATTATCAGAATAATATTACGTGCATTGCTTTCTAAACACTGAAGATATATGTAATTCTTATAGGATAAAAATTATTTTTAAAGACATTTTTTTGTTATTCACTTTTGATCTAATTGTTTGAACTACCAGTTCAGTAGCTAAACAAGGATCTTTCATCAGTCTCCAAGTATTTGTATTAAAAGGAAAGTGAAATTTCTTCTCCTGTGTATATCGACATCAAAAGTTTGTAAAACCTTTAAATGTTTTAGAATTCTAATTCCAGACTTTAGTTAGATGAATTCATTCCTGACTAATAATGCACTTACATTTTCCTGATTAATATCAGCTAAAAATTGAGAATATTTGCGATAATCATTTTCTTTAAATGGATCATGCCAATATTGTGCTGGAACAAAGCTAGTTATGTAATACACAAAATGAAAAAAAATTAATGTTTAATAACATGTCTGTGTATATAAATATGCAACAATTTTTTATGTTTTGATTTAAAGTGACTTTCAGATTACTTACTTACCTACGCCTGTTACCCCTCATGGAGGAGCATAGGCCGCCCACCAGCATTCTCCATCCAACTCTGTCCTGGGCAATCCTTTCCAGTTCTTTCCAGTTGTTATTCATCCTTTTCATACCTGCTTACATTTCCCGATGTAGTATGTTTTTTAGCCTTCCTCTTTTCCGCTTCCCTTCAGGATTCCAAGTTAAGGCTTGCCTCGTGATGCAGTTTGGTGATTTCCTCAATATATGTCCGATCCACTTCCAAAGGCTTTTCCTAATTTCCTCTTCATCTGGAAGCTGTCTTGTCCTCTCCCACTGTAGACTATTGCTGATGGTATTCGGTCAATGGAAATTCAGTATCTTAGGTAGACAATTGTTTATAAATACTTGTACCTTCTTGACGATGGATTTAGTAGTTCTCCACGTTTCAGCTCCGTACAGTAGAACTGTCTTGACGTTCGTATTGAAGATTCTCAATTTGAAGTTAGATGACAGTTGTTTTGAGTTCCATATGTTGTTCAATTGTAGAAATGCTGTCCTTGCTTTGCCAATCCTCGCCTTTACATGTGCATCAGATCCTCCTTGTTCATCAATGATGCTTCCCTGATACGTAAATGTTCCCACTTCTTCCAGAGTTTCTGCATCAAGTGTGATTGGGTTGGTGTTCTCCGTGTTGTATTTGAGAATCTTGCTTTTTCCTTTGTGTATGTTGAGGCTTATTGATGCGGAAGCTGCTGCTACATTTGCTGTTTTCATCTGTATTTGTTCGTGTGTATAAAATAGGAGGGCTAGGTCATCTGTGAAGTCCAAATAGTCTTTCAGATTAGTTGAAGGAAATTTTTTGGTATTCAGATTTAATATTTTTACTTATGTTACTATGTAAGATATTAAGAAAGGCATTTAGAAAGATCTCGAATGAATATTTTATCAGATTGTTTTCATTGTAATTTAAAGGATAAACATAAAGAAATGATTTAGAAAACTAGTCCACACGTAGCATGCATTGTATTTAATATCATCAAAATAATTTATCCAAATAAGTATAAACAGAAAATTAAGTATGTCTTTAATTGTTATATTTAATAATAATCCATAAACACTAAAACCTATCAATTAAGCAGTGTAGTTTCCGACTATGGTGCTGGATTAGTTGTGCTGAAGTCAGGATGTACGCATATATTTGGGGCAGGAAGTCCATGTTAAAAAGTTTCTTCAGATATTAAGCAACAAAATGAATTATTAAAATTAATAAATTTAAATAGACACTTCAAAATAATTTCTCTGAATCTTACCGACTTTGAATATATTCAGTATACACTATATCAGATAGAAACTTATTTAACCATAAGCAATAGGGAATAAAGCCATTATTAATGCATTTTGGTATCCCAAATATACCCTGTTGAAGTCCGCCAATAGAAACAACTGTGCCGACGTTTGAGAAGTTGCATTTTTGGGCTAACGCTCTAACAAGTAATCCGCCTTGTGATATACCAATCATATGAAAACCATTGGAGAGTTTTTTATCTTTATGTATCATGCCACAAACATAATCCAGTTGCTCATTAATCGACCGAAATACCGTGTCTCTAACATCCTACATAAAAATAGGAAAGACATAATTAAAAATTGACAGCCTATTGAATAGTGAAGTGCAAAATTGTTTTATATTATTAAAATCTAACACGAATTTTATTGAACGTCAAAAAAAACGTTAAATAAAAGGAATAGCTGAATTCCATCATATTCTTATAAAATACTCAAAAGTTATTTTTTTCATCATAAATTTTAACTACTGGACCAATGTTTGTTACAGATTAGTAATGAGTTCCACGAAAATCGGCTTACGACCGAAATCTACCGTACGCTAAAAGTATACAGATTTTAAAAAATCATTTTGGTATAAATAAAGTCTTCAGACGTTATTTGATTTCCAAATGAAAAAGGTGAACTCATATATATACTTTGCACGGGATAACTAAAACACAGTAAACCCAAACTGGATAGAAATGTTTAGGCTCGAAAGAGATGATGTTGTCTTGTGGTCACGAAGAAAATGATCCTCCCGTGCAGAAAAGTGCACTGATGTTGACCGAAAAGAATAAAAAGCACGTGTAGGGTGGGAATCTCACGGATCCAAGATCATCTAAGCATCATTCAAAACAAACAAGGAGGGAATCACGATGAATGTTTTCCAAGATTATGAACCCAACAATGACAGCAACGACAACGATAAGGATCAGTTTTACGAGAGGTTGCAATCGACCATAGTGAAGTGCTCATAAAAGTACCTGTTAGTGGGACATAGATTGGATTAAAGCATGTTTTATGCATGATGGTGTTGCTGCGCGCTGATTGGCTAAATCTAAACCGATCAGCCCGGGCATATTATTGGAGAAAAATCTAGAAGCTTCTTATGTATATGCTATAAATATATGAACGTTATTCAAACTAGTGATTGCTGTTCACTCATCATTATTATTTTGAATACAATTTCATTCCTGTTCAAAGTGTTCTGATTTTGGGGTCTTGTCGAGTGTCATCGTATAAGAATACTAAGCAATAGGAATAGCTGGGTCGTTTATTAGCAAAATACAATTATAACAGTACCTGACCACCCTAATGGGAGGCCTAAACGCCAGAGTCGAAAAGGACAACACCGGGTATGAAGATATTAGGGCACGACATGAGCTCAGAGGAAGGAACGAGAATGGTAACAGATTTGAAAATTTATGTACATTCAACAAAATGGTCACACAAGGCTCTGAACTCCTTCAAAAACACATGCACAAAGCTGCATGAGTCTCATAGGATCATACTACACAGAACCTTATCGATAATATTTGTATCATTAAAAAATTCAGAAGGAGAATGGAAGACATGGAAACCAGGAGAGGAGCTTACCTAGCTGCATATCACCGTCTAGCGGTTGCCAACATGAAACTGAAGCTATATAAACACTGGACAGCTAGAGAAACAGAGTTTCAAAAGTTCAATACAACCTTCCTGCGACATATGACAAACTCACTGAAATCAAGTTGACTATCAGCAACTGGTTGCAAGACTTACAAGATCTATTAGAAGAAGAAACGACTATGAAGGACAACTAGAAGGAGAATCAAAGTAGCTTTAACCTCAACAAGAAGAAAATAACTAACGACATCTGAACAAGAACAGAAAAAGTGAAGGTACAAGCTGAATACACAGAAGCGAATAAGCAAGTGAAGAGGAGCTTTAAAGCGAACAGAAATACCCGAAACCCCTAACAACTATAGTGGAGAAAGCTGCGAGAGAAGGAAATATCAAACAACCATATGATTTAACGAAGAAACTGACAGGGAAATATAGTTAACCAGAGAGACTAGTCAGGGACAAAGAAGACAGGCCAATCACTGAGATTCAAGAACAGAGGGACAGATGGGTGGAACGTTTTGAGGCAAGCTTCATTAAATCCATTGGACATCGAAGCAGCATCTACAGATATTCCTATAGATGTCACTTCACCAACGATCGAAGAAATCAGGATGGGCATCAAACAAATGAAGTGTGAGAAAGCATCAAAACTTGACAACATGCCAACTGAAATACTGAAGTCGGACACAGAGGTAACTGAAAACATGCTCCACGTTCTATTCAGGAAGATTTGGGGAGGAGAATAAGTTCTTTTTTACTTTTTCAATTTGTTATATTGCTTAAGAAGCTTTGCTTCACCCAGAAATCATATAACCACTCAGCACTGTGAGAAAATACATATTTGAAAATAAATGCGCCAAAAAATATGCATCAGACAAACCGCCTTTTTATTTTTGAATTTATCCTTCAATATATGTAATGATTATATAATATGGAAACCCACTCATATGTTTATGATACGTTCTTCAAGTAAGTAAATAACTCTTGTGATTTTGGTACTTCAAGTTCTTTCTATGTCATTCAATAAACTGCTTTCCGTTCCATACAAAAATCCTCATATCTTAACAAATGCATCAGTTAATAAGTATGCTCATATGTATTGAAATACAGATTTATTTGCTTAATATGATCTCGTCATAATATAACCTTTTGATGAATAGAACACTTCTGAAATCTACATTCTTATGTTTGAGAGAGTGCTGCTCATTTTGCACACCAAATCTTAAATAAATTTCAAGAACTCAGTATTATTTTGACATTTGAAGGACCAGGTTCCGTATTTGTGCCCTCAAAATAGTAAGATTAGAGAACCTTTTTTGAAAAGAAATGGACTAACTAATTTTAGTGAAACTTATTTACTCAAAATTAGTTGTTTTTATAATGAGCAATCATTAATAACCATCTTATTAGGCCTTGATTTAACGTCAGTTAACAATGATTTTAGTATCCTAAGTAACTCCAGATTGAGAAAAATGGTAAAATTATATTATACAGGCATTAAAATGTAGAAAAATGTTCAATAGGATGCGACGACTTCGTAGTACCTCTGCGTTGTGTGTTATATAAGTCAATCCAAAGGGCATTTGTCAGAATTCACACAACCCAAATGAGGTCGTAAATGCTGTTCTAGACGTGTTCTTAGGCGCCACTGGAATGTGATAATGATAAGATCTGATTAGCCTTTGAAAAAATGGTGGTATCTTTTATATCATACTATTGTCGTGTATCTATGGTATCGAATAGTGATCAGTTACTAATTGTCTATTAAGAATGCGATAATTTCGCCTGATTTATCTGTTCTTTTTCGGGATTATGTGAGATGATGACTAAAAACTGTTGAAAGGGCATATGATGCCTAAATACATAAAATTGTTAAGTTTGTTTATAGCAACACCAACGCGTCTAGGATAGAGGCGTGTAGGATTTGCTAAGATTGTGGGTTCACCAATAAAAATGTGACATACAATGCTGTGCTTCCAATGTTCTTGTCTAGAAATTGATTGTAACCGGTTGGGAACACATTTTAACAGCTTGGTATACTTGTCAACGTTGAGCTGTTTCTTAACTACTAGGCGCATACATTTTTCCGCGGATGTCGTTCATCTCATGTCAACTTTTCAACGGATGCATGCTAGCTCATGGCATTTTATGTCTACTATTAGCCTACGAAACTGTAAGAAATCGATGCCGACTATAGGGGTCGAGATTTCGGCTGTGATAAAGTTCCAGAGTAATAAGTTATTGTTATCGAATACTGGTACTATGTGTCATCTCCTGTGAGTTCTTAAAAAGAAGCAATTAGCTGTTTTTTGTTGATTAGACAGTGAATCATGTTTTTTTATCTGTACGATGCAAAAGATGACTATACGGAGGGCTATGATTGATGACTGCGGCCGTAACTAGTCGTCGACTGTTCCATTTTCAATGTTGTTGAAGCCAGGTAAACATGGTTTCGTCTACCTTCTAACAGTGGTGTCGAATTTAACGTGACACCAGAAAGCTTTAGGGCAATTAGTGTGGCAGAACGTTTTCGGCGATTTATTAGCCGAGCTTTTGGAGGTTCGTTTACGGTAAACGCTTATATCAATGAACTGCTAGTAGCCAGTGCAACGGTTGACGGTCATCTTCAACAGTCAAAACAGTTATTTATGGGGTTTTACGTACACGCCATTTCTTTTAGCACAGAAAAGTGTTAGTATGGAAAAGTGATTTATAGAGATATCATTCCAGTTCCGATAGACGTTGCTTCTAACCGAAACGATCTGATATCCGAATCTCAGAAGAAAGTAAGACGGTTTTCCAGGCCAATAAATAATTCTAAACAATTCGTCCCAAACTGTGCAGGAATATTACAAACACCAACTAACGCCTTACGAAGACGTTTCTGGATGCCACCTCTCAGTAGAGACTATTCGTGGGAGCCCTGAACGAAAAGATAATGCTCGTTCAACGAGAAAGGAAAGCGCTATTAGCCATCATGACTGACGCATCGAACGTAGCAGGAGAAGCTGTGTTGCGGTAGTTGAAATGTGAAATGGGAAAACTACTTCCATTCGCTTTCGAAAAGGCTGAATTTTACATGGGTGGGGATCATAAAATTTATAAAAGAATTCCCGGCAATTCACTTGGTAATAAGACATTCTCGACACACTGTAGAAAGTACCACTTTCACTGTGCATACGGACAATAAAACTCTCACAAGAGCATTAACTGTCAAGTAAAATTATTTGAAACAAGAAATCCGACAATAAGAATTTGTTTCATAATTGACGTCCAGCTTACTACACGTTAAAGGGAACAATATTGACGTAGCCAATGCATTGTACAGGATAGCGACAGGCACCGTTAAAACAACTAGGACAGACCATTATAAACTAGCCAATTTAAAAAAAGCACACTTCAAGTTATCCAAATCGAAATCTTTCGTCATAACTCCCAAAATACTCACAACTGCTACATTCTTTGATGATAAACTAACGTATAATGTTTTAATGGGCCAAGCACGACCGTTGATTTTGACTTCATTAAGAAGTAAAGTTTCTAAAACTACACACATTAGCTCACACCGGAATAAAAGCCACCGTTAGGCCAGCAAGTGAAGGTTTCATATGACTCAACTTTATCAACAAACATGATAACTGACAGAGAAACACAAATTGAAAGTGGCCTCTACCAAAAACTGAAAGATCTCATAATCTAACGCATTTGCATCTCGAATGAAAGATGATGACCAGGACAATTCACAAGCTATGGCGGACTACGTTAGAGCACTTTTCACTCAAAAGCCTCTTCTAGACGAACGACTAAACCAAAATTCAAATTCACAGAATTTGCTGCTCAATGTGGACCTTGATTAAGATGACGTACTAAAGAATCTTAGCACTTTAGACACGGGACAATCAAATACACCGTGAAATCTTGAGAAAAACTGCATAAAACTTTACTTTCACATTCACTAAGGCATTATATGTGTCACTAGACAGAATTGGATTACGTTTAGGGTTGAAGGATGTTATGGTCACTCCGATTCAGGATTCAGTATCAAGACAACTTCCATCAAACTACAGATTTGTCATTATCACCAGCGTCATAATCACAATACTAGAAAGAATAATCACAAAGGCCATAGTAATATTCGTGAAAATCAGAAACTTGTCAAAAAGTGAACGTGGTTTCAGGAATGGATTATCTTGCATAACAAACCACTTGACAGCAGGAGGAAAATTGACAGTTTCTAGAAAATCAGAAAACAGTAGATATCAGCAAAGCATTTGATAAGGTGCCAAATAAAAAGACGTCTTTTGATGCTGAACAATATGGAAAGTGCCAAACCTCTTCTAAAGAGGAATGAGAATTTCGTGAAAGGTCACAAACGGCAAGTAAGAACAAATTACGAACGTTCCTCCTGGTAATCAGCACTTGAGGAAGTACCACAATGCTGTGTTCTATATCCTTTGCATTTTATACAGTGTGTAAATGAAACCCCAAGTGCAGTTGAGCAACCAATGCTACTCTACATGGTTGATGTAATACGTTGCCATTAAATAACAGAAGACGGAGATGTATGTGCTTCTCTGGTGGACTTAGATATACTGATTTTATGATTCATGCTTTTCAACACTGAAAAGTGAGTCTGTATTTGCACTGAAGACACAAAAGTAAAGAGACACGGCGTAGAGTAAGAGTCGCTATCCGTAGTCAAAACTCACCATGATCTTCTAGTAAGACTGAGCCATGAGCTTGAGGCCATGACACAATATCGTGAGGTTGTAGCTAAGGAGTCTACAACTTTATGGACTTTTAAATGGTCATTCACAAAGTTGTATCCTAATTTATTCACTAGAATAAACACTGCCTAGGTGAGATTTAATTTTGAAAACTGCTTTCAGGCTCCACGCTCCTGTTTATAAAGTGGCTTGAATATCTTGAATAAGCTACAGGAAGCAGCAACTCGTGCAATTTCAGAAATCCAAGGTTTACGATGCACATATTGGCTCGAGAAGTTAGACCACTTTACTCTGTTCTATCGCAGATTAAAAGGTGATACACAGATCACTAGAAAACGATTTTAAGTATGAAATATTTTTTTCATTTTCTTCCCGAAAACAAGAAATCGGAGAATATTCAAATCAAAGTACAAAAAGCTAAGAAAGAAAAAAGCTTATGTCATACAAGTTTTCACACCGAGTCGTCAAATCTTGAAACCTTTCACACAAAGAAGTGGGGTACATTTCTTCAAGTAACGCATGCAAGAGAGGACTAGACACTCTAAAAAGCTTAATAGAAAACGACAATCTTAATACGTAAACCTCCTGCCCTAAATATTCAAATACGATACTGAAATCTCAATCTGTCTGAAATAGCACATGACTGACCTAAAAATAACACCCTTAAGGCGACAGCAACGATGTGTATTCCGCAGCAACAGACCAGCTGCATTATTGTGTATTCCAGAACGGATGATATACAACGGCCGTTACAACTTGAGCATAATGATCACTATAGAAGTACTCCAGTTGACTAGCATGTTAAGGTGGATACTACAAAATTCAATATATATAAGCTTGCTTTCGTAGGTGTCAACGATACCAACGATAAGAGCAATGTGTTGACGTTCTATTTCATCCAACAGTTTAAATAACAAGTAGTAATGTCTCCAACACCTATTTGAATGTCTACCACTGATTCAGAAACAGAAACCAAATCACACAGACATGTCGACCAGGCATAAAAGTTTTCAGAAACTGGTATTTTTATATTGTTTCCGTAACGCTTATATTTTTCACTAATTTTTAGTCTTAATAATCAAACTCATCTCATGATTATAACCGTTAACTATAGTTAATATAATTATAACTACATGAGGACAATATAACAAGTTATCTGATTGTACAACTTAGCGACAAATATGGACGCATTCGAAAACAATACTTATTGTTTACCTCTTTAGCAAAACTGTTCGTTGAGATGGACTTTACATAGGTTCCAGGTATCGCTCGTTTAATCATCTGGGCTACCAACCCCATTCCATAAGAGGTTCCATGGTCACCTTTATAAAAATAAACAAAAATTTAAATACAAACTCATTCCGTGCCAGATAAGGACTGGCAATTTTTCAGATAAAATCCATGGATAATTAGAGAAAAGTAAAATCCACGTTAACACAATGTACATAACAAAAATATATTGACCTTGGAGTAGTACATAAAAAGAAAACTCTAATTTCAGTTTCAGTTTGGAAAGGACAGGAGGCTTGATGGCGCGTGTTAGTCCTGGCAATGATGGTCTCTCAGCTGATCCAACTTTCTTTTGAAGTAATCGACGGATGGAGCCTCAACCACGTGCTGAGGTAATGAATTCCACTCGCTGATTATTCGATGGGAAAGTCGGTAGTCAGCTGACAAGTAATTCGTTCTGGGCTTGTGAACTTTTTTGGAGTGTCCTCGTAGATTTTCTGTTTCGGGAGACAAGAAAAATGAGGGCATATCAGGTGCAAATTTGTCATTAAGCAATTTGAAAACTGTAATCAAGTCGTCTCTGATTCTTCTATATGACAGAGGGAATAGGTTTAGCTTGGTCAGTCTAGTACCATACGGGAGCTTCACTATTCCAGGAATCATCCTAGTTGCTGTTCTCTGAACCCTTTCCAAGAGTTCACTGTCTTTTTCTAGGCAGGGGCTAGCTGCTTGTATGCAGTACTCAAGTTTAGGGCGTACGAACACTGTATACAAAGTCAGAAACGTTTTAGCGTCGAGATGCCTAAAAGCCCTGCGTATGGACCATAAAGTCCTAAAAACTTTGGCGGCTATTGCATGACAGTGTGCAGTAGTCGTTAAGTCTTGACTAACGATGACGCCTAAGTCATTGTGTGCCTGAACAATAGGTAACTCAGTGTTATTCATCGTGTATGTATCTGTACCCTGGTGGCCAATATGCATCACAATACACTTGGAAGTGTTTATCGGCAATTGCCAGGTTTGGGACCATTCAGATAATCTCTCCAGGTCATTTGGGAGTTCTAAGCTATCGCCCTTGCTTTGTATCGCTCTCCATATCTTGACATCGTCAGCATAGAGTAAGACCGATGACGATAGTAGACGAGGGAGGTCATTTACGTACAGGAGGAATAACACTGGCCCCAAAACTGTACCCTGGGAGACTCCACTAAGCACAGTTTCCCAGCTAGACAACTTGGAGTTCACCCTTACTCTTTGTTGACGCCCAACTAGGAAGTCTTTTATCCACATCAATAGATTGCCTCCAATCCCGACATTCCTTAGCTTATATAACAGCCGGTTATGCGGAACTTTGTCGAAAGCTTTGCTGAAATCGATGTAAGCTACGTCTATATGTAACTTTTGGTCCTTAAGAGCGCACCAGCTTTCACGAGCGACTAATAAGTTTGTGAGACAAGAGTAACCTGTTCTAAAACGATGCTGCTTTTCGGAGAGGATCCGGTTTTCATCGAGATACTTTAACAGCTCCTTCCGAATAATCTTTTCTAAGATTTTAACAACCACATTAATTAGGCTAATTGGTCGGTAATTCTCAGGCTTATGCTTTGTACCTATTTTGAAGACTGGACTTACTATGGCGTTCTTCCAGTCTTTTGGTAGACGACCCTGGGTTACGGATAGATTAAAACATACACTTAAAGGGTTCGCAACAAAGTTAGCTAATTCCTTTAGTAACCTAGGATGCAGTTCATCGGGTCCAGTGGGTTTACCTATGTCAAGCTTAACTAGCAGACCAAAGACATCGAGTTCTTTAATGGTCACGCTGTCCAGTGCTTGTGTGGGGGGATTTTCATGGACTGGTGAGAAGGGTATTTCTATGGTGTATACATTGCTAAAGTACTTAGAGAATACTTGAGCTTTGCCAAAGTCGTCCTCCACTAGTGATGAGGCAGTACTGTCTCCCCATAGTGAAGGAACATTTCTTCTTCTTTTTGCCCTTTGGTTTATATACGAATACAAGCGTTTAGGGCATTCTATGGATCTTCTAACGACTTCCTCTTCGTACAGCTTTCCGGCCTTACGGAGGGTCGAGGCACAGGTATTTCGAGCCTTTTGATACTGAGATTTTGCCTCGTCAGTCCCCAGTAACCTAAATCTATCCCACATTTTCCTTCTTTTACGGAGAAGGATGCGAACCTCCCTACTGAACGACGGTGGGAAGTTTCTCGGCCCCTTAGGTGTAGTCCAAGGGATGTGGGGGCGGTAACTTTTAAGTATAAATTCCGGAATACGTCCCAAACCGTTTCGATTGATGACTCTGGGTCTATTTTCCGATCTACTGATGATGCTGATTTCATGATGTCTAGTATGTTTGCTTTCCAGACGTTAGGTCTGGATTGAGCTGAGGCGTGCTCGTGATCGACAGTTATATGGAAGTCAAAGGTTGAAACTGCATGATCACTTTTGCCTAGGGGTGGCATGTAATCCAGGTTTGCAACGTCGTCCTCATAATGAGTCAATATAAGGTCTAGTAAGGATGATGCAGAACCCGGGTCGTACCTAGTTGCTTCCTCCACGTGTTGCACTAGGGCACATGTGATTACCGCATCAACTAGTTCTTGTTCGAAGGAATTTGCTGACGGTTCAGTCCGCAGATTTCCCCAGTCCACCATGGGTGCATTAAAGTCCCCTAGGATTAGACATCGATCACTTCGTGATAAAGTGTTGAGACTGCTTAGCAGGACCTCGTTTACCTCACAGCTTGGACTGCGATAGATCAAACTAAGCATCAACTCTTGTCCCCTGCATTTCAGGCGGCAGCTAACTAATTCATACGTCCCACTCTCATGGGATACACTGTCGATAATGGTGAATGGAATAGCATTCCTAATGAATAGAGCTACTCAACCTCCTTTACGCGTTTGTATTCTATCGGCCCTTACTAATGTAAAACCCTCGAAATCAAGTTCCCTACTTGTTAGGTCGGCTTACAATAAACTCTAGAGAGGCTCATAAAGAGCCCAACCAATCAGCGATTAGTTAGAAGCTATGCTACTAAAAATGCTACTAAAATAACAAGGTCCTGATTGGCTGTTAACATACTGTTACTATGGGATCTCAAGGTCTTTTAATTACTATAAAACCCCTATTTTTCTGTACATAATTGAACCTTGTAGTAAAGTGCTTCTCTGATACTCGTGTCTTCTCTCTGGTCTTTCAAGTCGCTGAGTAGTGCTAGCCTGGGGTTATCCGAATAAAGCGTTCAACGTACAAGACATATCACTACTATCTATAGACGACGTCAGCCATGTTTCTGTGACTGCGATTATGTCTGGCCTAGTTGAGTCAATCTGTACACCTAGTTCCGGTAGCTTATTGAGTGAGCTCCGGGCATTGGCATAACAGATCCGAAGCCTATTTAGGTGGCCTCGTGCTTCACCCAGAGTGGCTTCGGCATCATCCTCTGTCGAAGCCTCACAACCCGAAAATTTACAATTTTCAGGTCTTTTTCGCCAGCTTGTAATCTGAGCTGTAGTTCTTTTTCGGCTTCCCGTCTTTTTACACGGTCCTCCAACGGTAAGTCCTTGCGGAGAAAAACTCTTGGACCCTTTAATTTGTGTCCATTTTCTAAGATTAAGTCGCGTTCGTTTGGGGATTTGAAAACGACTTTGAGCAGTCTAGACTGATTAGGCTTCAGATGCGCCGGGTTTCCTAGTCTATACACCTTTAGCAAGGTGACTCCGGAGATGTTTTGGGGCATAACTTGGTTGAGTAGTTGTTTTATCAACGCAATGTCATGCTCAAAACGAGCTTTCTATTCTGAGCTCTCACTCTCCTTGATTCTATGGAAAATGACTGATCTGTCGCTGTGATCAGAATTCGGCTTCTCGACTACTTTGGTGGGGGCAGGATTCTCTTTTACGTCGTTTTGTAGTTTTTTGCTTACGACCTATACCCAATCGTTGACGTTGTTTGGAGTAGTAACCACAGTCGCGTCAGGTGTACTGTGGGATTCCGGAAGATTCAGGATGACTTGGGAGGTTGGGTCATCTTTCGCGCTGGAAACCGATCGAGCCTTGCGATTTTGGGTTCCGGAAGTTCCCTTCTGGGTACCATTTTTGATTCGAGGGACAGAAGAGACTTTTTTTCTCGAGTTTCTGGTTGTGACAGACCTCATTGGGGATGTCCTTCCTCCTTTGGACAGTGTGGGTCAGAATGTTTTGGACTCACTTGGGCCTGCCCTATGTCAATCTGCGTGTCAACAGATTGAGTTCTGACCGATGTGTCCCGACTGCGCTTGCCGAGACACTTTTTCGCGGCATTTACCATTGAAATGGCCTCGGTTAACAGGCTATTTGCATCCAAACAGCACTGTTGACATAGCCATATGCATCCATTATTACTGAACCGCTTAAAAGCTGCAGGCGTTAGATTCGTGCAAACTTCGTGGTACCAACCTTTGCACTCATCGCACTGCATGCCGCTGTCAACGGGATATCGACATCCTGGGCGGTGGCAAATCCTTTTGTTGCACTTCAATATGTTTATCGATTACTGACAATCAGGTCAGGTATCGTAACTGTGAGACTCGTGTCTTGCAATTTTACCAAATAAAGTCGTCATAATTAGGGCTTTCTTCTAAGTACGCAGCTTTGATACGATCGATGCTGATTCCATCGGTAATTCCGTTCTTATCGATGATATAGTACTTAGGTTCATTCTGGAGGACTGAGAAAAGTCTTTCATATGCACACGTACAAACACGTGCGTATTAAGCCGTGGGATAAGGTGAACGAAAACATTAATTGATTACGATCGAGTGGAAACAAGTTTAAATGAATGTGTTGTGTTTGTACGCCTACTCGTGTGAAAATTTAAATCCATATTCATTGAAGAACGTAAACGATTTTGGTGTTTGTATGAAACAATGGCTCATTGTTATTGAGGACTGTTTGGTTGTGAATTCCAAATGCAATACATACGTTCGTGTTCATCTAATACTTCTTGAATAAGTAGAGTTGTGTAGCTGTAAATAATTCCGCAGAACCAATAGCTTTGTAAGTGTTCAACATTGGATGCTGACCACATTAGTTTTAGTGGACTCATTTGGCTGAAGGCACTCGATCGTGCATCCGTGCCAGATCACGTTTCAGAACGGCGTGCGAAACATCTCCTCAGATCATTAGCCAGATTAGATCAGTCACTTCTCGATATATTGATAACCCATCAAATATATCTTCCAACCTCCTCGCTTCTGACTTTTGATTTTACTGGGTGAGCGCGATTCGATTATAGGTGTTACTGGTAAAGAATTGTCAAACTACAATACTGGTGGTATCTTCAGTTGTTTACGGGATTTCTATTTCGTATCACAGCTCAAATATTTTTAAATATCATAATGGCACCGCGATGGAGCCTGCGTTAAAACAGTTGGACACTCATTCAACTTCTGAAGCTTTTGAGGAATATTTTGAAGGGTTCAAAATATGAAGCATGTCCAAGAAATGTATGAAGGGTGATAAAATTGTGGCACGTATTCTAGAAATGTTAAACATTCTGTGACAAATAAGACCCCATCAAAGCTATTAAAAAGAAGGATTCTTCGTCCAAATATGAGGTGTTTGAAGTCTGCAGAAATTATACATTACCGTAGGAATGATCTAGAACCCTCATTTACCAAATCACTTTGTCTTAGTTTCAACTGGGCAATAACACGTACCTAAACTACCTAGGCAGTTATTCTCCAGCCTAAACCTCAGTTTGTATTCGACAAAACGGTATACAGAAGTTGAGATAATGTTACCACCAAATGAAGATAAACATGGTCGAGACGAGCGTGGAAAGTTGTGAAAGAGCCCAACGGACATTTGTTGTGTCTAATCACCTCAGATTTTTGACAGCGTACACAAGAGCCTGTTTAATTCATCACGTCATTATTCGTACCAGGCCAGCGAAACCGTACTGCTACGGGCTTGGTGGATTCTGAACAGCTGGATGAGAAAGCTTGCACGAATTATTAAAGACGTCGCGTCACTAAAGTTTCTACACGATTGAACATATAGATGTGTCAAAGTAAAGCTTCCTTACATGTTCTTAGAAGCTTAATACATAGTTTCGGGTTTTCAAAGAAAACTCCTGTTGATGCTGGGTGAGTTTAAAAAGGTCAATTCCTTGAAGACTTCTCAAGGAAGTTATACGAGACAAGGCGTTTATAATTACATTGTTTGCCCCAGAAATGTGTTGTATTTCTGGAGTAAACTGCAAAATGTAGTCCAGTTGTCGAGACTATCGAGAGGAGTAATTGTCAGAACATGGGCTTAAATGGATGATGACAAATGAGATTCTCTGTCTGGACTTTAAGCAGTCATCAACATACGGATGTACGAAGTCGAGACCTTAGAAGACCTCATCGATGAACCTTTGACAGCTTTAGGCAGCGTTACTCAAGCCCAACTGCATGCACAAAAACTCGTAGAAACCGAAGGAAGTGATGGGAGTGGTTTATAGAATGTCGTCAGCAGCCATGGGAGATTGGTTATAGGTTTTAACCAAGTCGATCACCGATAATCACCAGTTGGACACCAGTCGTCTCGTATTTCTAGCAGCATTTCTGTTTCCGCGTCATATTGAATCTCGATTTTGTTGTCTGTCGGTTAGATCTCCATGCCTAAGAATAATCCATTCTAAATTTTCGTAAAGTGCCCAGACATCACCAGTAAATATACTAGGTGTGATGTACCTGCTGTAATCGGGTTGTAGTGCCTTTACTACTGACAGGAACTGGGCACATGGGTCTGTCTGGTCATGGAAGTCGGCATCTGTGTTGCAGAACCAGACTTCGATATTTTCGGTTAAAAATGGCATTAGCTTAAGTTTTGAAGGCGAAAGAGTCTTGATTTTAAGTAACCTAGTAATCTTTTCGGTCGTGAAGAATATAAAGTATAGTAATGAACAAGAAAAAAATATTCATATCCCTATTTATTTACTATATATTTTGGTAAAACGTACTTCGAAGCAGCAGATAAATAGTGTCTCCACAACTTATACAGTTAGTAAATTTTGTTATCTAAATGAAGTGAGTTTTTGAGAAAGATCTTCGAAACTATGAACCAAAATACGTATATTAAATTGCTATTCTACACAATTTCTTGTCAAAACACGTTTTAAATGTAGAGCTAGTGAAATTTCAATGAGCCCTAGCCAAATCATCCGGCAGTCAGGTCACTGAATATCGAACAGTTCATCGATCCTTGATAAGGTCAAGGACAACAAGTATTTGCATGCTATAGACTGACTTTGATGTTTGCTGGCTTGTCACACCATTCCAGTCTAACTCGGTAGGTAGCCAGTCATTCGATATAGGCATCTGAGTTGGCGATCTACGTAAACAACTGACAAGTAGTTTGATTAACTCTTCCTGTTATATTCACTTTCCACATCCATGTTATAAACAAAATTGCTTGTTAGGTTGCTGACGGAGTTAGACAGTAAATTAAGTCTCCGTGATTTACGATAGTGAAATGTAGACACATTTTTAATACTGTGTATCTTTTATTAGTTGACCGCGTCGACAAAACTCAGTTAATTATATTTCAATGTGAAGAAAATTTTTATTTGTGCGTATTTCAGGAATGTGAATTCTCAGTGGTAGGTAAACAATATGGGGAAAAAAGGATATATGGAGCATTAAAGTTCTGTAATGAAACTCGGAAAACAAGGTGAATCAGATTTTTGTAAACCACATTTGACACACGTGGGAGTAGATAGGGATATATGCATAGCTCCGAATATATGTATGAAAAATTCCAGATATACAAACCAATAGCTATCAAAGCTAAATATAAAGAAATAACCATTAGTATTAAAATAGATGCATGTCCAAAAACCAAAAGTTCGTTTGAATCCATACAAACCTTTTGACAGTGATTTCGCGCTTATTGACATTCATCCCCAAGATATAACTAGGCATTTAGAGGACTCCAACTCCTTTTCAGATTCAAGTGATCATTTCACGGTGTGACGGTTTGAGATGTTGTCATTGGTATTTTCCTAATCTTGAATGACTTTTTAAATTAGTAAGAGATTCACTTTTGTAATTCATTGGCTGTTAAGATCAGTAGGATATACAAAAGTTCTCTATACGTAAATTTGTAATGGTCAGCTTATGATACAGAATTACAAGTGTAATAATTCACGACTTTGTCACGTTTTCTGTCTAAGGTAGGCAAATTAAAATCTTTGTTTCGATATAAAATTTACTTAAAATTGATAATCTATTTTCTTCCATAAGACTGTATATACTTCACATTTAAAAGAAACATGGTGTCAATTAAAAAAATATTAATACTCTTTGTGGATAAGGGGTAAATAGATTAGAAAAATCCCCATTTCATCGAGACTTAGGAAACAAAATATAGCAAAATGACTCCAGATTTCAAGTCATTAACCCCAGAAAACATAACTGTTTAGTTCATAAAGAGTGACATTGTAGGTCATTATGACCTTGCATAGAAACCAGTTTCTAATAAACTATACTCCATACCTCAATAAAATATTCACTTACACAAAAGTTCTTGTGCAAGCACTGAACTAATAACAGTGTATGATTGACAGAATATGAATGTATTTAGTCTGTATAGATTGCGCATAAATGATTTCAACGAAAATACACCTGTTGTACTTGTTATTACTACGAATACTAGTATACTGTGTTAGCACTGTTTTAGTGACCCTTTAATCTGACTCCAGTTTAGATGGACGCATGAGTAGGCTATGATACAGATCTTCCATTTGACTCCATATTTCACCTACCCTGACCTCGTTTGTGTGACGGCGATAATTAGAAGTCAAATACGGGTTGTGTTGGAAGGATTCTTTTCAAGCGCTAGTTTATCGAGATAGATATTTAGAATGAGGAGAGAGAACGTGAAGACAAGCGTGGAAGGCTTGTGGGTCAAGTCGTCTTTATAAAGTCTAACTCAGAGTTTATATCCAGAAAAATATAAGCCAATAACATGTAATGAATAGGGTAAGCGATGTACATATATACGCACATATGAAAACAGTCAAGGTTAATAGGGGAATAACTGACGAGGTCAAATGGGGGTTCCAAGAAAAATGAATAAGGTGGTCTGTCCACAAGCTAAAATAACTCATGTAGTCTGGACATAGCACTAAATATTACAATGTGTCCACGACACACTTTTCTGTATTTCTTTGGCTTATAAGACACGTGTTCTAGTCTCATTTTGTTTGTGTAAGAATTCATGTGTTTTAGAAATCAAAGCTCGTATGATTCTATTCATCGAGCTTCAGTCGTCTCAGACGATTGTTAACCGTCTAATATACTGAAAAAAGTTGACATACGTACCTTCACCTATTAAAAAAAACAAGGAGGTTGTTAATCGTAAAAATATATGTTCGTGAAGTAACGACTACAGAATATACTCCAATTTCTTAGTTTCTTAGAAACACAAATATCTCTATGAATGACATTGTTTGTTTGTAAAAAATATCCACATTCGAAAAATAGCTTTCTTGGAGTTTATGAGTGGATGTTGTCCATGCAGGTCAATCTACGAAGTATTCTATATTTTAGATAATTCAGAGGTTTTTCAGGATTCGTTAAATTAAATCTCAGCACTTGGCTTTCCTACTTAATTAGCTACTATTTATTTTTTTAATGAATGGTAAACAAATGCTGTGAATCTAATAATGATATATATCACTTGACTGCTAATCAATCACAGCACAATTGTACACTAGGAATCTAAGAAATTGGTATCAAAAACTATCCAGGTAATTACCACTTACCTTTGTTGTAATTGACAATAAGGACGAATAAAATCGAACAAAATATTTCAAAATTCTAACAAAACATACGACTGCTTCTTTGTAACTAAACACAGAATATATACAGAAAAATAAAAATTGTCTGTTTGAAGATTTCTGATCATCGTTAAAACAGTAACGATAGTGGTAGATTATTAAACACCAACATGATAGAAGAATAGTTGCAAAGAAGAGTAATCGTGACTAGTTATTAGAGTAAGTTAGCTTAATGGTTTAACTGAATATATCATCACTTGAATAAGTGTAGTGAAGATACCACTAGTATCATAGTTTAACAACACTTTACCAGTAACACCTTCTATAATCGAATCGCGCTCACCCAGTAAAATCAAAAGTCAGAAGCGAGGAGGTTGGAAGATATATTCGATGGGTTATCAATATATCGAGAAGTGACTGATCTAATCTGGCTAATGATCTGAGGAGATGTTTCGCACGCCGTTCTGAAACGTGATCTGGTGCGGATGCACGATCGAGCGCCTTCAGCTAAATGAGTCCACTAAAACTAATGTGGTCAGCATCCAATGTTGAACACTTACAAAGCTATTGATTTTGGGGGTTTATTTACAGCTACAGTAGTATTTTTTGTATCCAAAGAAATAGATGAAAAATGTTGTCTACAAATATTTCACTCACATAAAACATTCTACTTAAAATAAACGAAAAAGTGATAATGTTATTTTTTCTGTTCTCTGTCACCTACTCATAAGTTTCCTGAGTGAATTAGTGCAGTTAATCGATTAATGCTTATATGATTTATGTGCTTTTAAATCGATTGTTATGTTTCATGGCTTATAAGACAATTGAAAAATTATTTCAGTTAGTTAATTTTGCTTTGACTAACAAAACACTAAAGTGACTCTTAACTTTGGCATATCAATGTCAAACCTTGATTCGAAACAATTCAAATAACTTTTAAGTTATCATTATACCTTAAGTGAAAGCTCTAGTTTGATTTTAGAAACAAATGAAATCAAATGACCCGATAAAAGGAGAGGATAAACATTCATCATCCTCTATTGACAAACACATAATCGAAACAGGCTGTAAGATTGATATAACTCGGATTTTGTGGTGTTGTATCAAGGTGTATAAGGGCGTATATTAAGGTTTATTGAAGCCTTAGCCACACGAAAATTCAAACCCCCTTTGTGTATTCAAAAACCGTTTGTTCTCACCTTAAACCTACTCTGGTAACATTAGCTTATTATCCAGAGTGTTTAGGTATCAAATTGTTTCCACATTATCTTTATTATTATTATTAGCCCCATTTTCAGACTAGACAACATTTTATTCTTATATATAAATGTTCTTAACAAGTATATGTATGGTCAGATTGTTCGAAATGTATTGCGCTGATATATCAAATAGGACGGAACGCGCGTCCTGGATTCCACTGCTAGCCATTATCCATCTTTGCTTATAATGCTTGTGAATTGAGGCTATATCGAGGTAATACGCACAGTATGCACATATGCCAATAAGAGACTGACCAGTTGCAGTCCTAAGCATCAATGGGAAGATTCAAACAAACAAAACTAAGTGAATTCAAACTTCACCCCATTGCACAAGCAATTGGCTATCAGGACTCAGTAGCTGAGTGGATAACGCGATGGCGTTTGAAGCGAAAGGTACTTGGTTCGAGTCCCACAGTGAACATTAACTCTGAGATGCAGGTACATCCAGCTGACGAGTCCCAAATAGGGCGAAACGCACGTCCTGGATTCCACTGCTAGCCACTGTCCATTTTTGCTTATAATATATCATATAGTTCTGATAATCTTCGTCTTCTTATTACACTATCGATATTAATTAATAATTTAATTATCATTTAGAATAGATAACTGATTATAATCTCTTAGGTTAATGAATACATTCCGAAATATATGATTTTCTAGTAAATTTATTTCAGAAAATGTAAAAAAGTTTTAAATGTTAAAATCAAGAAAGATTTATGTGTTCTTTGCAGTATGATAATTAACCGGTCAAAAATTACCAATTGACATATATACTACTCTGAAATGTACGAAGTAAATAGTGTATATTCTATGAATTAAAGTTATTTCAAAAAAGCAATAACAATCTTTTCAATAAACCAATTCACATCAAAATGTAAATGATCACCATCTTTTTCAATAAAATGTAAATCACCCCTTTTATCAAGTTCTTTAAGACCTAGACGATCCTAAAATAAGAGAATTTATGAAATCTTTTAAAATTTTTGTCAAGTAGTTCTGAAACAAAAAGGAATTAAATTTTGTTTTGAATAAAGAAATGATAAAATCAATGTAAATAATGATAAATTGTTCACCAGGAGACTTTCTATTCAAATTTTGATAGTTGAGACCATGAACCAATTGAAGCTAAACCACCATGAAAAACCTGGAAGCACTGGATGGTCGTTTCGTTCTATTGTGGGACTCCTCGGCAGAACAGATCCACGATCCCGCCTCGCGAGATTAGAACTAATGACATGTCAGTCTCACGCGCGTGCGCTTAACCACTAGATCAATGAGCCGGTATCCAACTGTGGTAATGTCTAACTTCAACCGATCCACGAAATTGAGCGACACATACACCAATGTCTTCAGTGGGTTTCTATCTCACAACAGAACTGGTTGAACTCCACTGGTTACTGCTTCTCATTAGAACTCCAGGAAATACCTCATCGAGCCAGTCACTAGTGAGCATATGTTGATTATTATCAGAATATATTATTTTGATTCAATTTAAGCTAGACCACCATGGAAAACCTGGAAGCACTGGACGACCGTTTCGTCCTATTATGGGGCGACTCAGTTTGGATTCGATAATTCTCTTAGACAGTTGATTTTTCTAGTTATCTGAAACGTTATAATCAAATTTATAGTTCATCCATTTGTTCAACGATCTCCTGACTAATTTTTGATCATGCTCAACATTTATTAGTCTTTTATTAAAATTGATATTGCATTGTCGAATAAACGTGATACGCTTTGTCCAATCTATTTTCCTCAATACTTACTAGGCACATCAATCTTCATGCGAGTCATCAGATTTTAACTAGACTTCATAAAACAAACCACTTTAATACACTGAACTTCACTTAGTATCCTCACGAATCCGTTAATTTAAACCAAACATTATGTCGCTTTGATAAGTCATTTAACGAATCAAAATCTCATTATTTATATCAACCTCTTATACATGGTTTAACAGCCGTCAGTCAAGTACATCGTGTTACTATCATTAAAAACAAACAGATCATCCAATCTGATTTAATTATCTGATGTATTTTGACCAAAAAACAAGAAAAGTTTACTGATTTATTTAGATGTAATATCTTTCCATATGTATAGTCTCATGATGTAACCTTCAACTTACATAAATGACATGCGTATTCAAGTTTTTGATGTCTGGTTACGAGAATTTACTTTTTGACTCTAATCTTTCTGTTGTCATCATTCATATGCTTAAACTTGTGATTGTCAGCAATCATCATATACGAACATGCTTTATGTACGAAAGTCACAGTTGTTAAAAATTTAATTAACAGAAGTCTTAAGCTTGTTACAGATAAGGAAGACCAACAATATGAATTGAATAGGATTTTATCTACACTTAGGGATAACAACTACCCAAAAGAGTTTTTAAAGAAGATTGTTAGAAAGGAAAGAAAAGCTAAACTACAATGTGTACAGAAAGATTGGAAGTCCACTGTAGTCATACCATACCGTAGTGAAACATCGGAAAAAATCAAACGGATCTTAAACAAGCATGATATAAGAGTGTATTTTAGAACCTATGACACTATAAGATCGTCATTGGTGAAGGTTAAGGATAGGTTACCAAAGGAAGAACAACAAAATATTGTCTATGAGATCAATTGTCAAGATTGTAATGTGGCTTATGTTGGAGAAACATCCAGACAATTGAAGGTAAGGTTGAAGGAACACAAACAATGTTTAAAAAATGTTCCCGAAACTTCGGTTGACTTAAGGAAACTTGAGAATAAGTCTGCAATAGCGTTACATGCGTTGGAAACGGGACACATGATTAATTTTGAAGGGGCTAAAATACTTCAGAAAGGTTTCAACACTCATAAAGAAAGATTGACAGCAGAAGCGCTGTATATATGGGCTAATTAGAACAGCCTAAACAGAAAGGATGGTATTCAGCTAGCTACCACTAGGCAAATATTCATCAACAAGTAATTTGACCTTTTCTTTTATTCAACCTGTTTACTTCACATGAATCGTTACTATGACTGAAATCAATATGAGTTATGTTTAACATTACAATTATGTACTTGATGATTCTCATTTTATTTGCAATTTCGATGATTCAGAAAGAAAAAAGAACTTTTCAACCTTCATTTTGCACTTTTATTCTTATTTTTACTTCACATAGAAACATATCAACACTGAATATCATTCATTAATAACTCATCTTTTACATACATACATACACACAATTTATGCAGTCTCCTTTAATTCACATCGTTGAACTTTTCACTTGATTCTCATTCAACTGACTCATGTTATCCTGTTTACAAAACTTCGACATCCAAATATGATTGGATTAAAAAGTAGTAGAGATTTTGATATGATTGTTAAAAAAACACTATATATTTCTTTGATGATTTTGATTATTTCCCTGAAGAAGTCCAGACAAGTTAGCTGGACGAAACGTTGGAATTATTTATATTTCAATCGCTGAGACTATTTCAAATATAATAATTTTTTCACATATAATGAACAATAGGTTAGTTTGGACATACTAATGCGTTACTTACTTCAGTATACAGAATGCTGTCTTGTAACGTTGTTGTATTTGTCGACGATCCATTCTGATAAAATCCAAACCACTGAAAAAGATTGTTTATGATATCAGAAAAAACTCATATTTACTGTAATTCATGCATTTCAAAAACTTCCTAAACTACATATAGAAAATATAGATCGGTTGAAATCATTTACACCTCACGATGAAATATAAACCACGATAGCCGTTATAGATTGTCAGTGATCAGGATCTATAGAGATGGTATTTAATTCTTCACAGTAAAAGATAACCAGTCATCGGAAACAATGAAATGATCCGTATAATTTGATCATACTTTAATTACAGAAAATTTTTTAACAAATGTCGCCTATAATATAAACACAGCTAGTGTGAGACATTCAACTAGTACACTATTGCTGACATTATGGTGCACCAAGGTCCTAGTACACTAAGTTTACTCGAATAAAGTTCAGCTAATTACTGGATCACCTCTATGCACTTAACTGAGTTACTTCAAAAATTCTGTGTGTTACTTTACTAAATATAAAATTAATGTGAATAGTCAAATGACACAACTACTACCATGAAACTAAAGTCGGTTAACTAATAAGTTAAGAGTTATCACAACAGTTGTAGATAACTTTTCAGTACAATAATTGGATTTTGTACTCATGAAAATATGTTTTTATTAAGTTCTTCAGATAACCAAAAATATAGGACAAATCTAAAACACGTTATCCATATTTACTATTCATGACTTATAAAGTAGAGATATTGAAGAGTGTAAGGGGATATTTTTATTTCCTTTTGAAAATGAAACTTACCAACTCATGTCGATAACTCGAATTGGGAATTTAACTTACGTTGGGAGATAGAATTTAAAGTCATCGATTTATTTTGATAAGAAAACGTGAGGTAATTCCTAACTGCAGAGTTTTCGACTTATATTTGCAAAAATTCAATTCAATCTACCCTTACATATTGAAAAAAGTCAATGGTCATATGCTTCAAGTTAAACCAAACTAATTGGGGATTCAATTACAGACTAGCTCAGATAAAAGACCATGATACCCTGTCTAGCTTGAATATAGTTCGACAAAACATGTTTTTGATGAGTGCAATTGATATGCAGCTTGCCGCATAGATTTTAAAACATATTAAAAAAGTATATAAAAATGTATCCTGAGACCGGAAGCTACAAAAACTCTAAATTAATTAATCTTTTGATTTATAAGTAAATATTTTTTATATATAGTTGAAATCATGAGCCAATTGAAGCTAGACCACCATGGAAAACCTGGAAGCACTGGACGGCCGTTTCGTGGATTGGTTGAAGTTAGACATTAACACCGTTGGATGCCGGTCGGCTCAGTGGTCTATCGGTTAAGTGCTTGCGCGCGAAACTGATAGGTTCTGGGTTCGAATCTCGAGAGGTGAGGTCGTGGATGCGCACTACTGAGGAGTCCCACAATAGGACGAAACAGCCATCCAGTGCTTCCAGGTTTTCCATGATGGTCTAGCTTCAATCGACTCATGATTTCAACTATATATAAAAAAATTATTAAAAAGTCTCCACAAACAACCCCCTTATAAGTAAATAGTTAAACTATACTGGAATTATTCGAAATATACTAACTTAATATAAATAAATATGTAAATGAATCTACACACATGGACAAGAATATTTATTCTGACATTAGATAAAGTCCAATGTTAAAATACTATTTAACAAAAATCATAATAGTGTAGGTGTGGATATAAAATGATAACAATATGTGTAGTCATCTATTAGATAATCTGATTTTTAATGTTCCAATTTTAAGTGTTAGTTTGAACATTGATTGGTAGATTGATACAACATCAGGACTAAGTTAAATGATATTAATCTAATTACATACTAAGAACATGGTATACTATCTATGGTCTGAAGGTTAAATAACCTAGACTTTAGGTCCTGATATTGTCGATTTTTGTCACTAAGGCATACTAGGTACATAGTATCAATAAGTATTAAAAATCGTGAATATTAGAATAATGTACTAATTGCAACGAAACTTATCATTTGTATCAGTGTTAACACTTACTTAGATGGTGGTATGTATAATATTAAAGATATAGTGACAAGCTTAAATGGCTAACTCATTTTAAAGTAGATTATTCCTTTCCAGTATAGTAATGACAGTAAATTTGATAAGTCTCGATTGTGAAATACTTTTTGTTTGATCAAATGCTTAGGATGAGTTTAGAAATTAGATGTTTAAAACAAAAGGGCACTTCCAATTAACCAATTAATCAATTATTTAAAGAAATATACATATTGTTTCAACTAATCAATAAATACACTTGCTTCAGATTCTTTGGGGATTACAATAGTGTCACCCGAAAACTTTACCAATACTAATCTTTGAATATTTTTCATTTTTTCACGATAAATTTCGTTTATTTCCTAAAACACCGAAAAAAAGAGTAAATGAAACTGACAAAAATGAAGTGGATATTCTTGTCAACAAGAGAGATTATAAAGTTTTTAGTCTAATTCAATACTCACCAAGTTCATTTAATCATGAAAAGTCATTCCAAATAAAGACTACTTATTCTTTTTCCTTGAATTTTGTTAGTCTTTAACAGGAAAGATCAGTAGAAGTTGAATATAAGCAGAGATGGATAGTGGCTAGCAGTGGAATCCAGGACGCGCGTATCGTCCTATTCGGGACTCGTCAGCTGGATGTACCTGCTAGCCACTATCCATCTCTGCTTACCATACTTGTGAATTAAGGCTATATCGAGGCAATACGCACAGTATGCACATATGCCAATTAGAGACTGACCAGTTACAGTCCTAACACATCGATGGGAAGATTCAAGCAAACAATACTAAATAAATTTGAAGTTGAATATAGACTGGAAACAGAGATGAATTGAATAACCACTGTTTAACTAATATTATACTGTATTTGCAAAATATAACTATTTCATTAAGATATAATTACATTCTTGTTTACTGTAGTGTATTAGGAGCTTCAAGACTGGTCCACTAAGAATCGAGTCAAGAATAATGCCAAGGTGAACAACTATTGACACTTACAGTTATGATTGAACCACCATAAACCGTTTATAACTAATAAATCATCCTTTATGTCCAATAATTATTTTACATTAACACCAATAATGCGATGTCTTGGTGTTGTAAAGTGATTTAAATCAGATGTATGTCTCCTTTGAAAAAAACAGACAGTCATTATCTGATACTACGGAACATGCTTCATAACTTTTAAAGACTTGTTAATATAACTTACATATCTTTCAGCATAATAGTAATCGTTAACAGAATTCAACAAGATACCTATTTTGGTGTAATTTTGACGGGACAGTTGCTACAAAACATTTAACAGTGGTTCTATTCTGATCGTCATTCGTCCGTAAGACACACTTACAAGCTTGTAAGAAGTGATTGTAGCTGTGCGAACTGAGACAGAGTCATTAAGTGTTATATCTAGGAATGTTACGCAGAACCCGAATAGGTAAGCTGCTAGAGATATCTGACTTTTAATAGAGTAATTATTATTGATTCATCTAAAAGTATAAGGGTGGTTTCTTAGGTCATGATTTCTGTGCCCACAAAGGTTACCAAAGATTTAAATTTTAGACAGTTTCAATCCAAACAAATATTATACAATTGTCTTTTAGCCCTACAAAACTTACATTTTCCTGATTAATATCAGCTAAAAATTGGGAGTATTTGCGATAGACATCTTCCTCCAATGGATCATGCCAGTATTGAGCTTGAACAAGGCTTGTTACGCAACAAAAAGAATCAAAGGATTTTTTATTTTTGTACGTGCATTTATTGAAAGGGATAATTTAATACTCTCGTTTCAAATGGTTTAAGAAGTGACCCTCGTAATTTAAAAAAACCTTTCACAACATTTTAAATACTAGAAGTATCTCCATGTCAAGGATTGTTACTGTAACTTATTTATAATAAGCTGAAATTAGAAAAAGAAGTAAAATGAAATTTTTAACAAATCGACTTTCTCTAGTTTGATGAGTTGGTGCAGTACCAAGAAGATCAGTTAATTATAGGATCACAAAAGATAATCATTTTTACGGAATCCTATTAGAATTAAACTACAGAAATCAGTAAAATGTCTGGATATGATCAGTTTACGTACTTACACCTGTTACCCGATATGGAAGAGCGTGGGACACCGACCTCGCCTTTACATCTGCATCAGATCCTCCCTGTTCATCAACGATGCTTCTCATATACGTGAATGTTTCCACATCTTCCAGAGTTTCTCCATCAAGTGCGATTTGCTTGTCGTTCTCCGTGTTACATTTGAGGATCTTGCTTTTTCCCTCGTGTATATTGAGACCCACTGATGCAGTAGCTTATGCTACACCAGTTATCTTCATTTATATTTCTCTCGTGTGTATGGGATAGAAGGGCCATTTCATCTCTGAGATCCCAATCTAATTGATTCAGAGTTTTTCATTGTATTCCGTGCTTCCTATCAAATGTGGAAGTCTAATTAATCCAGTTGACCACCAGAAGAAAGAGGAAAAGTGAGAGTAAACAACCTTGTCTGACTCCGGTCTTCACTTAAAGTGCATCTGTCAGCTGTCCTCCATGCACTACTTTGCAGTGTAGTCCGTCGTATAAATTCCAGATATTGTTGACGATTTTCTCAGGAACTCCAAAGTGTCGAATAAGATTCAATAAGATTCTCCTATCCACTCTCCCAAATGCCTAATCATAATCAAAGAAGTTGATATATAGTGACGAGTTCCATCCAATTGATTGTCCAACGATGATCCGTAGTGTCGCGATTTGGTCTGTACACGACCGATCCTGACGAAGTAAGGTCTGTTGATCTCGAAGTTGGATGTCCACCGGACTTTTCATCCGTTTCAGCAACACTGTTGAAAACATTTTTTGACACTGATAGTAGTGTGATGCCTCTGTAGTCCTCAAAATTGCTCCTTTCTGTGGTGTCTTGACGAGATATAGTTCCTTACAGCCTGATGGAACTTTTTCCTACTCCCAAATCTTCCTAAATAGAACGTGGAGCATGTTTGCAGTTACCTCTATGTCCGACTTCAGTGTTTTGGCTGGTACGCTGTCAATTCCTGATGCTTTCTCACACTTCATTCGTTTGATACCCATCCCGATTTCTTCGGTCATTGGTGGAGTGACATCTATTGGGAGGTCCGTAGGTGCTGCTTCGATGTCCAGTGGATTCAATGGAGCTGGCCTATTCAAAAGTTCCTCAAAACGTTCCACCTATCTTTTTCTCTGTTCTTGAATTTCAGTGATTATCTTTCCTTCTTTGTCCTTGACTGGTCTCTCTGGTTTACTATATCTCCCTGCTAAGTTCTTCGTTGTATCATATAGTTGCTTTTTCCGCCATCGTTGCTAGTTCTTCTATGTATTTCTGCTTGACTTCTTCTGCTCGTGTTCGACTGTTGTTAATTGCTGACTTCTTGTTCTTCCTTTCTTCAATCCTGTCCAAAGTTCTCATGGAGAACCATTACTTCGATGCTTCTTGTGCCCCAGATCCTCCTGACACGTGCTTCTTTGATCCCTTTTCAGTTGTCCTCCATCGTAGTTTCTTGTTCTTTCAGTAGATCCTGAAAAGCTAGGAACCTGTTTTTGAGAGTTATTTTGAATTCGTTGAGTTTGTTAGTATCTCGAAGAAAGGCCGTATTGAACCTTTGTAATGCCGTTCCCCCAGTTGTCCAGTGTTTCTCTAGCTTCAGTTTCATCTTGACCACAGCTAGGTGGTGATCAGAAGCCATGTCAGCTCCTCTCCTGGTTCTCACATCTCCGATTGTCCTTCAGAATTTTTTGTTGATACAAATATGATCTATTTGTCTCTCCGCGATTTGATCCCGTGAGGTCCATGTAGCTTTGTGTATGCGCTTGTGTTGGAATATTGTGCCGCCTATAACTAATTCGTTGAATGCACATAGATTTGCGAATCTCTCCCCATTTTCATCTCTCTCTCCTGGTCCATGTCGTCCAATTATATCTTCATATCCTGTGTTGTTCACTCCAACTTTAGCATTCAGATCTCCCATCAGGATGATCAGATCCTTTCTTGAGCACTTCGCAATAATTGATTGCAGCCTTTCATAGAAGTGATCTTTATCATCGTCGTCGCTATCATTGGTGGGTACATAACATTAGATAACACTTATTATGATCCCCTCCTCCTTTGTTTTAAATGATGCTTTGATAATTATGGATCCATAAGATTCCCATCCTATAGGTGCATTTCGTGCTCTCTGGACAGCATTAGAGCAACTTCCTAAGTATGTGGAGCATTCTCCTCTTCGTGACTGGAGTACAGAAGCATCTCTCTCGTATCTAGCCTTTGTTGTTCAGCTTGTGTCCAATGGGTTTCGTTGATTTCAAGTATTGCCAATTTATATCTTATTTCCATTGCTATTTGACCGGTCTTCCTGGACTTCCACATTGTCCGAATGTTCCATGTACTTATAAAAAGTGTTTGTCTGGTTGTTAGAAGTGGCATCGGCCTCGTGACTTCCGAAAAATCTCGGCTTTCATCATGAGGCGTCACAATTCTTCCCTCGATTCCCAAGGCAGAGTTTAGATAGTTTAATTTGTTTATTCTGACTGGTTCTTTTTAGCAAAGTTTTTTTCTACAGGATTGGGTTGCCTACCTCGTGCTAAAACCTTCTTGTTCACCCGAGCTTGGGACCGGAAGTAACTTTAGACGAGCTATGTGCGGATATGATCAGTAGCAAAAAATAATTCAAACCAGCGTTTACTCCTTAAAGACAGGCAAACGTTAATTGACTTCTTGCTGATATTTTCCTGAGTTCTGTGTTTGGTACTTTATTAGGTTGTATGGTCAGATAGTCAGTCATACTCATCGGTGAACTTAGAACATATGGACGTCTGTTCAGGTTGTCACGCTTGATCAACACATCGAGTTGCCGGAGTAGTGGACGTAGTACCAGGATCAGTGATAGTAGAATAAATTTGGTGTAGTAAAAACTCGAGAAAAGTGTAAAACAATAAAATCATATAATCAACACTCATTCTCTTTCATTTCTGGACATATATTTGAAACGAGTCTTAAGATTGACCTTAACCCAGACTTTGTGGTTTCGGCCAAATGTTGAATGGAGAGAATAAGCAAGTTTACTTAAGGCTTAATCGTACAAAATTTACCCCCTCTGTGAGTTCAGAGATAACTTATACTTTCACTTTAACTCCCTTAGTAGCACCAATTTAGTGACCAAAGTGGAGTGATTCATGATATTTTTCGTCTCCTCCAGTTTGTTTACTTAGTTATTTTTCGTATCAAACTTCATAACCAGTAAATGTATGATCGAATTGTACAGAAAGTAATGCATTAATATACTGCACAGTTCTAATAATGTTCATCTTCTTACTGAACAATTTAAATGACACAGCTAGCTTTTCTTGTAACTGAAGTAGTCACCCTATATATGACAGAGATGAATAACCCCTATAGACATTCCAGATGCAGGCTTATATCTTAGATGCTCAGTGAACACCTGTTTGTAATAAGATAATACACTGGTTTTGACCTTTTATACGATTGAAGATTCTTTGGCTTTTTTGAAAGCCATATGTAAATCCGGCCGCTTTTATGAACAGAAATTCACTTACTTAGTTGTAGTTCCTGATAATTTATGTACCACTCACATGCTTCAGTAGTACATCGGCCGAGTCAACTGTGCTCAAAAAATAACTGTGGTAACTTGAAGCGAGTTTTCAAACTGAGCAGTTTAGCTTTCAAATTTGCGTCTTTTAGAACTTATGCGTCTCTAATATTTTCAGAATTTTATCTAGAATTGATGAACACTGTATAGTTTGACCGACATTCTAATAAATCTGTTATAGAAAAGAGTAAACAGAAAAGTTCTCATATATTCACTCTTGATACACTCTAGTTTCACTCGTGTATTTCTTTCAGTATGTTTTTTTATCACCTAGTGACGAGAAAAGTCACAAGTAAACTTCTTGCTTAGGTAATAAGCTAGGTGTAATTTAAATTTTCAGTCAACTGTTAAAAAACTACCATTTAGACGCCTTGAATACTGACACGCTTATTTATGTATAAAACCTGGAATTAGACGTTCTCTTACCCAACTAAAAGTTGTGACAAAATACTCTCGTAAATCAAAAGCCACTAATAATTCTGTGTTAATTTGGCTAGCACTTACTGGCTCTGAATAAAATTTATATAGGCTCCATATGAAAGTAGCTCGTTCATTAATAAGCATAGATGAATAAAGCCATCATTAATGCATTTCGGAATCCCAAATATACCCTGTTGAGGTCCTCCAATCGAAACAACGGTGCCAACTTTCGAGAAATTGCATTTTTGGACTAACGCTCTAACAAATAATCCACCCTGTGATATACCAATCATATGTAAACCATTAGATAAGTTTTTGTCTTCATGTATCATGCGACAAACATAATCCAATTGATCGTTGATTGGCATGAAATATGTATCTTCAATATCCTACAAAGAGGGTGAAAAATAAGTGTCCAAAAACTGAAATCAAAGTCAGAAAGATTGCCAAAAAGTAAATAGAATTATTATCTCGGTACTGAATTGGTTGCACATAATAAGGCGATATATACAAACATTCTAAGTTTACAGTAGATGAATAAGTGGCCAGGCTGGGCAGGGGAAAGTAAGAGGACCAAATCAGGATGTGAAAAATTTTGGCGGTTGTCTGTATTTACTGTGACATTCATGAAAGTGAACTAATCTTATTTGGTGCTCCAAGTTGTTTATAAGTCTACAGATAACACAAAATGCTCGATAAGACTTGAATTTCATTGTCTAACGAAGGCGTATACTACATTGTTTGACTTGATATCTAATAATTCTTATGAATCATCATACTCGTAATTCATCATTTTTACAACAGTCTGTGTTTACTAGAATCTAGAACCAGAAATACATTTTTCAAATAACCAAAAGTGTACCAATACTAAAGTTGTTAGATTCAAGCAATAGTCCAATCTTTTAAAGTCGATTCTTCTAGACCATTTGATGTTTTAGTTCAATGTCCATCATATTTCTTTTCATAACTTGAGAGCTCCTTGTGTAGTTCTTGCTCCCGGTGATATGGGATGCATTCGGATTTTGAAGATGACATGCATGTGATAACGTTCTTTTCTCTTGGTCTATTTAATAAAGAAGGTGATTTGATTATATTACTGGACTAAAAGTTAGGTTTGATCAAAATGAATAGTTCAATAACGAGGAAATAACAAACATCATGTATTTAATGTTTGTTACTCGCTGATTCATCAATTATCTAGCTGCATATGCACAACAGTAATTTTTAAGTAATACAAATACTAATACTTGTATACTGACATTTAGCCAATTACAACACATATGAGGTTTTTTCTTCTTATCCACAACTAGTAGTTCAAAATATACACTTCAGTTAGTCAGTAATATAATGGTTATTCAGATGGTAGGTGTTCATTTCGGATCATCTTAAGTGAGATAATTTTTTCTACGGAAATCTACGTAAGAAAGTCAAATTTTATTATCCCCAGAGAGTCTGCAGGAACATTTAGTCTAACCGAAATCATTTTTGAAGTAATCTATTCAAAAACTCATTTAATACTTATCATTTTTATACTTCATCAAAAGTTCACTGTGTGTTTCTTACTTAAATATAACTTTGTTGTGCAGAATTTACACATGAAATGTACTATTTTAGTAAGGGGTCTTAACCACGACTTGGGACGCCTTGATTTAATTAGTAACTAATATCCTGTAAACAAAAGTGAAAGAACACCTATTCGTTTAAAATAAGCTGTCAGAAACTTATGAATTTCGAAAATCATTTGGATTCGCTGAATGAAAGTTTACCACAAATTATAGAACGATGAATATCCAGAGTTATCTGCTAAGCATTTATTGTTCGTTTCAAAAGCCAAGTAGCACCACGGGGTAGATAAGTGTTTATTAACTGCAACTTATGCTTGAACCTCTCCACTCCGAGTGTAGTTAAGGTATATGATTTCGTTTTAATAGAAAATGTCTCATTCAAAAAGGACTCATTCAGTCTTATTCCCCATAAACTGAAAATGTATTCAAAGTCTAACTCCGAACAAAATTACTGACCTAAACATTTGGTTACCTTAATATACACAGTTCTCCATGAAAATCAATTAAATTTCTTTTACTACTGGCAGGGGTCCAAATCAGTCTGACGTAACTACCGTGTGTAGTGCACAAAATCACCAGCAATTTATTTTCATCTTATCAATATTAAGTTGTATTATATGTAGTAGTATACTCCATTCTCTGGACACAGATTATTTTCAGTATACGAGGGCTCACTAGGAAGATAACTATGTAGTATTTTGTCACGTTTTCGAAACTGTTGAGATAGTATATGATCGCTAATTCCAAAAGTTTAAACAGCATAAAGAGTGCTTTCCTAAAGCTATTATTGTCTGTCCTTTAGGAAACTGAGAAGCACAGGATATCTGTTCTCACTCAACAGAAACTAAATTTGTAAAATATTAAGTCGCCATTTAGCTGTTCACTTATTTAGCTTAAGTAGACTTGGTACATTGCATAATATACACTTAGATAAAGTGTATATAATTTACACTTCGTATGATAACTTATTATCATGATACGTTATCCAGAAACACATGTTCCCATACAAAGATTCACTCACCTCAATTACTGAGTCACTAGTGGTAATGCATTTGACATATGTCCTAGGTATTTCGTTTTGTATCGCAGTAGCCAGCTTAAGTATACCCATACCCGTCCCTCGATCGCCTTCAAAATAAGCGAGCCGCATAAAACAACAAACCCATCCCGTGCCAGATAATAACTGGCAACTTCTCTGTCAATGTACATGACAACTTTAAAATCAGTAAAATCCACGCTAACAAATTGTGCATAACAAAAATGTTCTGACCTAGAGCCAATATCCAATATGTATGTCACGACCTTGTTTAAAGCGATCAACGTTTTTGTGCCCACTTCTTGTTGTTTCAGTACGGTTACAGGTATTCGGTAATGTCCAGTGAGTGATAGTCTAGCCACTCAACTGCACTAATTCTAGTCAGTTTAGTAGTTATCCATAGATTTGTATATCCTGAAATTCGAGTGAGTGCGTTTTTCTCTGAGCTGTGTGGATTCTGGATACTAGCAGCTACCATGATACCAGGTAGGAGGTTGGTTGGTTAAAATGTGAAAATCGTAAAGTGATGGTAGTGCTGCTAAGAGAGGTTGATCGTCCCAAGAATAAATAAGTAATTTACCTAATAGGTATTGTTTAAGAGGACAAAATAGGGTTAATAAGAATGGAACGGAGAAGACAATAAGTGATATGGAAACTAGTTGCTGATATGAAGTAATGACAACGGTGGGTAAGCTGTGATACGTGCATCGGGCACAGCTGGTCCGAGAGGGGGATGGTAATCCATGCGTGAGTACGTGTTTATCAAGTATCATCTTCAAGCTATCCATTGAGAGTGCTGTGGTCACCTCACATGAGATAGCGTTTTGAATGGGAATAACTCTGAATGAGAAAAGTGAAAGCGTAATTGAGTCTTCACTTTTTAATACGCATTAGTTTGGGTAGTGTCTTGAGATGAGTGGTGGTGATGTTGTAATAATATGCTCGCGTTGGTATACCTCGATGTACTTAGTATGTAGTGTACCGTCATCAAACTACCTCTTATTCTCCTACAGCCCGATGTGAATATTTTCAGGTGCTGGAGTCTGTCATCGTAAGATTTATGCTTTATCCCTATCATTCACTTGGTTGCTCATCTCTGTAACTGGTCTAAGGAATTTATATCTCTTTCGAAGAGGGGGGACTTCAAGTTGGAGTGATTCGCACGTTTTAAGCAGTTTTGGGAACATCTGTCTGGTGACCATGCCTAGTTATCTCCACATTTAGTGAAGAGTTACATTTGGCTTAGTTCCTGTGAAATCGAGGAATAATGCATGGACAGTTATCTTGTTGTCCAAGCGATTAGTTCTCTTACGTTGGTGTAGAAACACTTGATGTTTGGAGTAGACCTAGTGATATTCTGAATCATCCCCATCAGATGTAAAGGACTCATAACTCATGTAACTAAACAACCTATATTGATCTAAACACTTGAGACAAGTCAGAAAAATGGAGGATAAAGCATAATCAGGGAATGTGCAGACAGATGCACTATGCAAATGTAATATGACGACTGTCAGATTTAAGTCTAAATGTAAAATAATGTTCGGGCTCGGAATCCAACTGCCTAAGTAACCACAATAATCCGGACTACTTGGGAATTGACATAGTGAATGGGAATTTATACTTCACGATGTTTGCATTTTTAAAATGGTAATCAGTAATCTTACATTAAGAGAGACTTTAGACTCGTGCGACGCTGTAGCTATACATGGTCAATATTTTGGCAAATATATCACAAAAGTTACAAAAATGGGTTTGACCCATTAGCATAAACTGGCTAACGAACATGATGAACCTTTTTATCATGCAACCAATGAGCTTTTGCGGACATAAATAATATGAATCTTCTGACTGAGTTTATGAATCTATCAGTATTAGATCACTATGGCAGGACGGCCGTTTCGTCCTACTATGAAGCGTTGCACGTGATGCCTCCAGGATTCCAATGATGGTTCAACACTGATCGATTCATGATCTCGACAAAAATTCCCATAATATTCATAACCCAATCCTGATAATATAAATCTAAATAAATGTACGACGTTACAAAAGCTGAAGAAAACATAGTGCTCCATCAAGTTTTTCTGTCACACTACTCAGCAAGGCCTTGTTTATAAGGTTATTAGGATGTCTCGAAAAAACTACAAAGAGCATGAACCCGAGCAATTCCGGAAGTACGAGGTTCAAAACACATGCGTTGACTAGTGGAGTTAGATCTCTTTCCTCTGTTCTATTTAGATTAAGAGATAATATGGTTTTGAGGCGTATAAAACTTGCAAATGATTTTGGGCGTGATCTATCCTCTCATTTTCTTTTTAGGACAGTATAACTGAGAGGACGTACCAGGCAAATGCGAAAGCCAAGAATGAGCGGGATACTTGTGTAACACAGGTTTCATACCTAGTCATCAACTCTTGGAATTTTTTACATTATGAGATGATTTTCACCTCTTTAGCCGACCCATGTAGTTTTAATTTGGAAAGGATAGGAGGCTTGATTGCCTGTGTTAGTCCTGGCAATGATGTTCTCTCAGTTGATCCAACTGTCTTCTAAAAGATCCGACGGATGGGGCCTCAAACAAGTGCTGAGGTAATGAATTCCACTCGTTGATTGTTCGATGGGAAAGTCAATAGTAGGCTGACAAGTAATTTGTCAAGGGTTTGTGAACTATTCGGATTGTCCTCGTAAATTCTCCGTTTTGGAAGGTGAGGTCATCTCAGTGCAAATTTATCATTAAAAAATTTGGAAACTGTAGTCGCGTCACCTCTAGTTCTGGGCTTGTAAACTTTACTGGAGTGTCCTCGTAAGTTTTCTGCTTTGGAAGGCAAGAAAAATGAGGGCATATCAGGTGCGAATTTATCACTAAGCAATTTGAAAACTGTAATAAAGTCGCCTCTGGTTCTTCGATATGACAGCGGGAATAGGTTTGGCTTGGTCAGTCTATCGTCTATTCCAGGAATCAGCTTAGTTGTTGTTCTCTGAACCCTTTCCAAAAGCCCACTGTCCTTTTTTAGGCAAGGGCTAGCTTCTTGTATGCAGTACTTAAGTTGAGGACGCACGAACACTGTATACAAAGTCAAAAACACTTTAGCGTCGATATCTTTCGTACCTGTCTCGAAGACAGGACTTACTATGGTGTTCTTCCAGTCTTTCGGTTATCCACCCCGGTTTACAGATAGAATAAAGCATATACTTAAAGGGTTTGCAACAAAGTTAGCTAATTCCTTTAGTAATCCACGATGCAGTTCATCGGGTCACGTGGATTTGCCTATGTCAAGCTTATTTAGCAGACCAAAGACATTGAGTTTTTAATGGCCACGTTGTCCAGTGTCTATGTGGAGAGATTTGTATGGACTGACAAGAAGGGTGTTTCCATGTTACATACATTGCTAAAACGATTTGAGAATAATTGGGCCTAACCAAAGTTATCCCCCACTAATGATGAAGCATTACTGTCCCCCCACAGTGCTGGAATATTATCTTTTTTTGTCCTTTGGTTTATATGTGAAGACAAGCGTTTAGGACATTCTATGGACTCTTTAACAATTTTCCCCTCGTACAGCCTTCTAGAATTTAACGGAGGGTCGGGGCACAGATGTTCCGAGATTCTCGATATTGAGGTTTAGTTTCATCAGTTCCCAGTAACCTGAGTCTATCCCACATTCTTCTTCTCTTACGGATAAGGGTGCCAACCTCCCTACTGAACCATAGTGGAGAGTTTCTCGGCCCCCACGGTGTAGTCCAAGGGATACGAGATGCAGTAACTTTCAAGTATAATTTTCGAAAGGCATCCCAAGCTGTATCAATTAGGGACTCCGGCTCTATTGTCCGATCTACGGATGATTCTGAGTGTATAACATCTTGTAAATTAGATTTCCAGATGTTGGGTTTGGGTTCGGCTGATGCGTGATCGTTTCTGATAAATATAAAGGAGTCAAAGGTTAGAACTGCATGATCATATTTACCTAGGGGTAGCATTTAATCAAGATTCGTGACGTCATCCTCATAATAGGTCAATATGAGATCTAGTAAGGATAATTCAGAGTCCGGATAGTACCCAGTAGCTTCTTTCACATATTGTCCTAGGACGAATGTGATAACTGCATCGACTAGTTCCCACTAGAAGAAAATTTCTGACAAACCAGTTCTCAAATTTTTCCAATCTACTGCAGGCGCACTGAAGTTTCCAAGGACTAGACATCGACCACTTTGTGACCAAGTATTGAGACCACTTAGCAAAACCTCATTTACCTCACAGCTTGGAATGCGGTAGAACTAATCAATCAGCAGCTATTGTCCCTTGCATTTCAAACGGCAACTAACTAATTCACACGTCCCAATCTCATGGAATACACTGTCGATAATGGCAAATGCAATAATATTCCTAGTGAATAGAGGTACTCACCATCCCTTACTCTTCTGAATTCTGTCGGCTCTTACCCACGTGAAACCCTCAAAATCAATTACCATACTATAAATCGGCTACACCAGCCAGGTTTCTGCGACTGCGATTGTATCTGGCTTCTTAGAGTCAATCTGTACACCTATTTCTGACCGCTTATTGAGCAAGCTTCGGCAATTAGTGCAACAGATCCGAAGCCAATTAAAATAACTTCGTGCCACACCCATAGTAGCTTCGGCATCATTCAATTTCGAAGCCTCACAACCCGAAAATATACGATTTTTTAGTCTTTTTAGCCAGCGTCTAACCTAGGTTGTAGTTCTCTTTCTTCTTCTAGTCTTTTTACACAATCTGCGAGCAACAAATCCTTCGGGAAAAAACGCCTGAACCCTTTAGTTTATGTCCATTCTGTAAAGTAAAGTCCAGTTCTTCAGGAGATTTAAATACAACTTTAGACAACCTAGTTTGATTTAGTTTTAAGTTCACTTGACTACCCAGTCTATACACCTTTAACAAGGTGACTCCGGGGACATAAGTTGAATAAATAGCTGTTTTATCAATCCAATGTCATGCTCAAAACTAGTTTTAGGTTCACAGCTTTCACTGTACTTGATTCTATGAAAAATAAATGGCCTGATCAGTCTTTAATTCCACGAATACTTTTTGAAGAATGCTTTTCCTCTTATATCGTCATGTTTACGACCTGTAATCATTCATCAACTTTCGTTGGAGTATCGATTACAGTCGCGTCAAACATACTGTAGGATTCCGGAAATTTACCTACGACGTGAGCAGTTATGTTGCGTTTCCTGAAGGAGTAAGATCTAGCTTTGCGATTTCGATCTTCAGGCATTTCCTGCCAACTACCTTTTACAAGACAAAGGACAGAGGAAACATCCATTCTTGGGTTTTTATTTAGGACAGACCCCTTTGAAGTCGGTCTTCCTTCCGTTAAGCGATGTGAGTCAGTTGTTACAAGGCTTATTTGAGGCGGCTTCACGCTACTTTATGTTCCGACAGAGCGTATAGTGTTCGATATGTCCCGACCTCGTTTGTTAATACACTTTTAAGAAGCATTTACTACTGAAATGGCCTCGGTCGGCAAGCTGTTTGCGTCCGAGCAACACTGCTGACAAAGCAATGCGCAAACGCTTACACTGAACCTTTTGGAAGCCGAAGGCTTCAAATTCGTGCAAACTTCGTCCTACCAGTCTTTGAACTCACCCCACTACGTGCCGCTTTCAACGGAGTATCGATAACCCAGGAGTTGGCAGTGTATTCTCGGAAGCCCGTCGAATCGCTACCGAAAAACTTGGGTTAGCCAAAAACGAATTCGAGCATATGGTAGACTTAGGTATAATTCGACCATCGAATAGTCCATGGTCATCCCCATTGCACATGGTCCCTAAAAAGGACAGCAACGATTGTCGGCCAACTGGTGATTATCGGCGTCTGAATGCAAAAACCATTCCCGATCGTTACCCATTGCCTCATATTCACGATTTGACAGCTACCTTGAAAGGTTCAACTGTCTTTTCAAAAATCGACTTAGTTAAGGCTTATAATCAAATACCGATGGCAACCGACGACATTCCTAAAACCGCCATCATCTCTCCTTTCGGTCTTTACGAATTCTTGCGAATGCCTTTTGGTTTAAGAAATGCGGCTCAAACCTTCCAAAGGTTTATAGACGATGTCTTCTGAGGTCTCAACTTCGTACATGCGTATGTTGATGACTGTCTAATAGCAAGTCCGGACAGAGAATCGCATCTCAAGCATCTGGACATTGTTTTCGATCGACTCCAAAGGCATGGCATTACTGTCAACATTCAGAAATGCCAAATGGGAACTAACTCCTTAGACTTCTTAGGACACACTATTGATGCCCAAGGCATCCGACCCCTTAGGAGCAAAGTGGCGGCCATTCTGGATTACCCAGAACCGACCACGACCAAGCAGTTACGAACTTTTAACGGACTTGTGAGTTTCTTTAGACGGTTCATACCCAAATGCGCATCCCTTATGAAACCGTTAACCGACCAGCTTCGTGGAAATGCAAAATCAATTAGTTTGGACGACATAGCCCGTAAAGCATTCTCCACAGTTAAGGAACACATCGCTAAAGCAACCCTGCTTGCTCATCAGGACACTCAAGCGCCCATTAGTATCGCTGTAGACGCATCTGACTCAGCAATCGGAGGAGTCTTACAACAATGGGTTGACAACTCTTGGCAACCTTTAGGATTTTTCTCCAGACGGTTGTTAGACGCGGAATCTAGGTACAGCACGTTCGGTAGGGAACTCCTAGCTATGTATTGTGCTGTACGGCATTTCCAACATTCCACCGAAGGAAGAGAATTCACGCTTTTTACCGATCACAAACCTCTTACCTTCTCTTTAAATTCATCTTCAGACAAGTACTCACCGCGAGAGTCTCGACAACTGGACTACATTTCGCAGTTTACTTCAGACATACAACACATTTCTGGAGCAAACAATGTAGTCGCAGACGCCTTGTCTCGAATAAGTTCCTTGAACAGTTTCCAAGGAATCGACCTTCTTAAACTCGCTCAGCTTCAAAAAGAAGACATTGATCTTCAGCATGAGTTATCCTCGACAACTCTTAAACTAAGTGTTAAGCAGATGGGAACAGGTAAGCAAACCTTACTCTGTGACACATCTACAGGTAGGGATCGTCCAATAGTACCAAAACATTATCGACGCAACGTCTTCAATACGTTGCACAATCTTTCTCATCCAGGTGCTCGTGCAACAGTCAAACTTATAGCCGAACGCTTTTGTTGGCCTGGCATGAATAAAGACGTGAGGGGGTGGGCACGCTCCTGTGTAAGCTGTCAGAAATCTAAGGTCATAAGACACAACAAATGTCCCTTAGGCTCTTTCAAAACCACTGACGCTCGTTTCGACCACGTCCATCTAGATTTGGTAGGACCCTTACCCGACTCGAATGGATACTCATATCTCCTAACATGCGTAGACCGTTTTACTCGATGGCCAGAAGCAGTACCGATTAAGGACATTACTGCTGAAACCGTGGCCCGCGCTTTCGTCGAACGATGGGTAGCAAATTTCGGCTGCCCTTCAACCATCACTACAGACCGCGGACGCCAGTTAGAATCTGGACTTTTCCGTTGTCTGACCTCGCTATTAGGAATCACGCGCTTCCGAACGACCGCCTACCACCCACAAGTAAACGGGTTGGTAGAACGTTTTCATCGACAACTAAAAGCTTCATTATCAGCTTCAAACGTTTCACAGTAAACAGACGCTCTTCCACTCGTCTTGCTAGGTATCCGCAATGCAGTGAAAGCTGACATTGGATACACGGCATCTCAACTCGTTTACGGAACGACACTCTGACTCCCAGGAGAATTCGTGGATCCTTCAGCTTCTTTATTGAACATGGATCTAAACTCTTACACGAGTAGGCTTTCAAACGCTATGCGTTCAGTTAAACCTGCTCACACTCGACCTCAATCAACTGATGTTTTCGTTCAACCCGAATTACGACATAGTACACACGTCTTCATTCGTCGAGACTCACATCGACGACCCCTCGAATCAGCTTACGAAGGACCCTTCAAAGTTCTTCAACGCGAACCTAAGTACTATGTAGTCGATAAGAACGGTACGAACGATAGCATCAGTATCGACCGACTCAAAGCAGCGTACTTAGAAGGAAACCCTAGTTACGTCGATTTTCCTTCGGTACAATCGTACGACACGGCTCCTACACTCGTAGTACCCTACACGACAACCGACACACAACTTGATACTTCGTCAACGTCGATAGATAAACCTAAAACAACGCGTTCTGGAAGAAGAGTAAGATTTCCAGAACATCTTAACGAATATTGCACGTAGGACATAAGCTTTATCTTGAATTACCATTTCATAGTTTATTATAAAAAAATTTTCTTTAATATGCTCATTTTTTTATTTATATAAAAGAAACCAAAAAAGAACCGTTTTTTTCCCGATCGCTTTTACGCTTTTGTAAGTGTACTAGTTTATTTTTTCCGCTCATCTTGTGTCCCTACGCAAGTACGAGTGTATTTTCGACATGCACTCACACGTTTTATTTTTCCTCTTTTCCAGGACGGCTGGAAAAGAACGACGAAGTTTCGCAAGGAACCGAAATTTTCATTGTACTATATTTCTTTATTGCTATGTTGTACATTTTGGTCCCATAGTTTAAGGAAAGACGACCAGACGCTGCTAAACGAAGCAAGCTATCAGAAGAGTGTTTACCAACGACAAACTCGTTGGGTTTAAACTTCTGGCTGGTCACGTCTTAGGGGCATCACTACCTCACTAGGGGGGGGGTGATCTGTAGCTGTAAATAAATCCCCAAAATCAATAGCTCATTAAGTGTTCGAAATTGGATGCTGATCACGTTGTTTAAGTGGACTTGTTTAGCTGAAGGCTTTCGGTCATGCATCCGCACCAGATCACGTTGCAACACGGCGTGGGACACAGCTCATACGTTACAACAGCCAGTTAAGAACGAAGTCTCTCGATATATTGGTAACGAATCAAATATATCTTTCCTGTCTCTCTTCGTCTGACTTCTGGTTTCTATTCGACTGGGAACGAACGATTATAGAAGATACTACTGGATGCTAGTTGCAAAACTAGAATATCCGTTGTATCCTCAGCAGCTACTTTTATTGCACTGTCCAATCATTGATCTGAAGTCTTCAGACAGAAACCATATACTATAGTTCCCATTGACAAAAGTTATCTATGACCAAAAAAGTGTAAAATTATAAATTGATAAGACCAAAAGTGTCAACAAATACAATACAAACAAAGTACTCGAAAATATCGAGGATAAACTACTTTAGAAACAAAATAAACGATACTCCTGTCGCGTACTTCAACTGAAATGAATTCCATTAAAGTGTAAATGGTAGTCTTGATACTTTGTACACGATCAAAACAAATTAAAATTTACTCAGTGAGGAAAATACCTTAATCTTTTTAAATAGCGCGCTGTGAATTCAAGAGAAGACTGGATACTTCCATAAGCTTACTAGAAAAGGATTGTCATATAATGTAGGTCCAAATACTCGAATCACACCTGAAAAATTAAATGTCTCTTTGGATTTGTTACCTATAGTGTTAAACGGAGCCTCGTTTGAAAGTGACATGACCTTGGAGTTAGTCTGTCGTACCTAAACTTTCTAATTTTAGTGATGATAAATCGCGACTTCGTGCCTATATTAACGAGAGGCTTAGTCGCAGTGGAGAAAAAGAAAAACTGAAAGACCTTTTACGAACTCGCCTGAGTGAATGCGGCTGGAGCGAAGAACTAAAAAGCCATTGCCGAGGTTAGCTTTTCAATGCTAAATTAAATTTGCATTATGTAGTTGGGAGATTTTCTATTATGGTAATGATATTTATACACTTGTGTACCATAGCTTCGGGAAAATTTGGGAGACCGAAGATTCCTTGTCAACTAATAATTTTAGTAGCGCAATAGTATAAGTCAAGTAATGTCGCCCTCACATTCTAAGTTCACGGAATAATTTAAGATCTGTGTTAGTGTTCAGTGGGTTTAATTTAGCCATCTTACCCCAATAATGTAAATTTGTAAGGTATATTTCTCAAACCGTGTACTTTGAGGTTGACATATTTTGTATGTAACTGAGTTAGTTTTCCCTAAGTATTTAAGCTGCTTGAGGTGAGTGATGTCACTTCGCTAGATAATCTGGTTTGTTACATTAAATCTCCAAGATATAAACATTGGATGTTGTGTAGGTGAGATAAATTGTAGAAGTATAATATGAACAATTGTGAGCTAATGGTAATCTTAACAATCAAAGAGTAGATAGTGTGTGACGTAGAGAGATCAAGACATTTAAATTACTGTTTTTTCTTGTATGTTTATCTGTTGCTCCGACCCGGGAGACCACTGATGAGCTTTGGTCACACCATCTGATAAGGGATTCCAGATAACACATGCTCATACGAAAATGCAGAACTATACGTGTGTCCACTTACTGGATAGCAATTCCTCAAGAGTTACTTCATGGCTTGCTGTAGTCTTCAAATTAAGACATTCTAGACTAAGGATTTTCTGAGCATTTATGTGATTGCCCATTGTTCTTCAGTAACTTTTGGGCTGTAATTTTAGCTTGCGTTGTCAACTCTTGGATGATTAGTCTTTTAGTTTTTTAAACCTCTATTTTTGGATGTATTTGTATGACATCTCCGTATATAAGCGATAATCAGTTATTGTTATAGATAACAGTAAGTGAATTAAGTTCCAAGATACATAGATATCCTCATCAATGCACATTACGCACGCTGCTAAGTTTCACTGATATCAAGCTTTTAAATAGTTCTCCTTTTCTCAGTAAATTGTGTGTATATTATCTACTTAGTTAATAGAAATTTACGTAGATTTAGGATGCATTCATTTGATTACGCGCGTACACACAAATGTTATCTCACTTGGATCAAAAACCTTTATTTCATAAAGTAACAATTATATTCACCCTTCATTTCTCTAGTTATTACAACACTTTCCAACCAAGACTTATCAGGTAATGTCAGTCGAGTCTAAACTAACTTAACTTTCTTAAGTGCTTTGAATACTCCAGAGTATCCTTTAAAAGCGTCAATACAGAGAACTAATTGAAAAAGCAAAGTATTATAATTTGTAGTTTTGTTTGATTTCAAAAAACCACACAAAAATCAAGATGAAATATAACAAATGAGATGGGTAAGTGAAAATAATGAGGTGACACTAGCCAAAAGACGCGCAGAAATATAAAAAATGGGCGCAATGGAACCGCTGTCACCAATACTTTCCCATCGTTTAACGTATTTAACCATATATTACGTTTATTGCTTATTTCCAAATTAGGAAATGTACTTCTTACCCGTCTCAGGCCATCAGTCAATGAATTCATGATTCGGTACTATGTCCTGTGAAGGTGGAGATTCATAACCCAGGTGAACGGTTTCAGTCAAGGCTCATTCTCTGGTCTGAGTAGTTTTATTATGCTGTCGAATACCTCATTTTTACCTTAAGTTTGTGCTAATGATGCTGTTAAGAAGGACATTGAAAACTTCATGATCAAATCATTTGGTTAAGAGGATGAAACTCCGCCTAGAGCATATCTTGTCTGGGTCTCCCATAGACTTCCTACCTAGTAAAGTTATAGCCAGTACAATGCATCGGAGTAGATGGTGACTGGACGTGTGTAACACACGTATCAGCAACCTCAATCTGTGAAGGTTTCAGCCCCTTCAACCAACCTGGCACTTTTAGATGAAACGTAGGGAAAACTTTTGGTCTATGGTTTGGTTCTGACACTGCAGTCTTAAACACTTAATCGGTTCTAATAAACAGGAAAATGGGACTATGGGAAGTTGTATTGCCAAATACTGAATGAACGCACATTGTTCCATACTTGATTGCAGATAACTAGATTGACGCTGCCAGGGATTAGTTGGTGAAAAGTCCACACACATTGTATCTCTTATACACTAGAATCTGATGTACTATGGGACCTTATGTTGTCATACGACTTTTATAGGTCAGTATATCAACGTTTCAGAGCAAGTTAGTGGAGTTTCAAACTACCAAAAAACTTTAAAATCCCTTATCTATAGAATGACTGACTGTTCTCAATTAGTGAGATAAGTGGTAATTTAACTTTCGCAGCCTCATCAACCTAGAGTCATTGAAATCTGTTTTAATCACATATAGTTAAACCATAATTTTGCCTTCTATTGTAGTATCTCGAGCCTATCTGTATATTTAACTTGAATGAATACTCTCTCCATCTCCATATTTCAGATGTTATTCGAGAACGCGGGATTGAAAATCTAACGGTAGATGATTTGGTAGCTGAAATTACCCCAGTCGGTCGACGTATGGTACCAGACACAGTAAAGCAAGAGCTACTGGATGAAATCCGAAGTTTTTTGAGCAAAGAAACAGATATACTTTGACCGTTAGGCAAATCGTATCTCGTAATCTTTGAGTTTCATTCCTAGTATTCAATCTACGGTTGTGTCGTTATTCTGGATTTCTATTTTTCTCGCTAACCTCCTGTCTTTATAAGTCTATCAGTTTGTACTTTTCAGAGTAATATTAGGACTAATACTATTTCAGAGAAAAGTTAACGGGGTTATTGTATATATTCCTAATCTGTAGACTAATTATTCAGCGGTTGCAACATTTAGCTTCTATTCTGGTGTGAGCAGTCAGTCGGCGTCACTAGCTCTCACACGAAAGTGTGAGAAATAATGGTATCTACGTACTTAATTCAAGCTCGGGTTTATTCTGAAAATCATCAGCGTTGAAATACTCATATTATTTGTAATCCATCTGAGCGAGCATATGTAAGTATTCAACCACTCGTTAAAACAAATATCCGCTGTTTACTGGAGCATATTACAGATCTACAAAGGAAGAAGCTAGTGTTTTTCTTCTACCCCGGCTCACCATAGTATTTTGCAAACACTGCTATTCAAACAGTGGTTTGGTGAACTCTAATAGTGTAAGGGTTTTGAATTTGCTGAGCTAGTAGGTTTTTATTGCTATTTACTTTTCGTTGTGGAAACAATGGCTGAAGTACTGATACTGAGATGTCTACTGCCATCGTGAACAGACTTATTCTTTCATATTCTAATCACGATAAGCATGAGAAGCGGAAATCTGTATACAATCATAAAGAAATCATGTCATCTTTATGTGTGTTTTTTCAAGAACTAGTTTGTTGAAAGGGGTCGTAAGAATAAATCTAAAAGTCCCAGTAGACCAACACTAGTAAACCTAGGAATGGAGTGGATCCTTCTAAACTAAGTAGGTCATTGAGTTCCAGAGTGTAGCTATAGTGATGTTCAATATCTGTGATTACACGAGAACCTTGATGAGTTAACCGAATTGGCAGGTTTTAGGTTGATACAGTCAACATGTATTGAGGAATTTCGGGCAAACTACAGGTACATAGCCCTGTTTATTGGTGTTGTCTTGTAAATATTGTAGTTCATAAACTTGAGATTGTTGCTTCTCGTAAATTTCCTATAAGCTCGGATCTGAAAACTAAGATGAAACGACTAGGTTTCACTGAAGCTGACTATGCTTCGTATACAGCTGAGCAAGTTGCACCTCATAACTTGACGCCCCAACGTCAAAGTTTTACGGATGTTTTCTGCTCTTATAATCTATGTTCCCCGGTTGAAAAACAACGGACAGTGAGTTGCTACATATTTTCTGTATGAATATCGAGATTTCTGTCGACTCCCAAGATTTCATTGAGAATATGATAGGTAATTAATGTCTGACCACATACAACTTGGGAGGAGTGCTCAAGTATAATGGAGTCACCCAGCGATGTCAGATTTAGGTGTAGGTTACTAGGTTGTGATGGCAAATAGACTGATGGAGTTATAAATATTCATCCACTAAGGAAGTTAGTACATGTATTTAACGACTGAGTACATTAGTAATCAACAAAGGAGTATGCTGAGAGATGGTATCAGACCAAGGTACTATAAGAGCATAAAGTCATTTACAAAATGAAATCAAGAGGTTAAAAGTACGTCGGAATCCGCAAGAAAATTGTGAACTTTGTGTAGTATAATTGGAGACCAACTGAAGCGACCAAGTTGAGAACCTTTTATGAAATTCCTCGAAAACTTGATTTTCAATACTTCATATTGTAAGGGAAAATCCATAGTTCTTTATGTAGAACTACAATGGTAGTTCTTAAGGTTTTAATTTATTAGAATCCGACCACTATTAAGACCGGGTTAACATAGCTTTTATTTTGTGTAAGAAAATCAATTAGTGTCCGCAGTTCAGTGTTACTCATAAATTACTTTGGACCTGACCGTTTCTGGTGCGTTGCCACGATGTTTGGGTTTGCTTATTCTGTTGACTGATACACTTGTTCTGTTATATTCAGTAGGTCGGATGGAGATCAAGACCAAAAGCACCAAAGTTGAGGTTTAAAGGCTAATACATAATGCTAATCGCAACGAGGTGTGGCGGCAGTAGTGTTCCCCACGGATAAATAACAACCCTATTATTACTGCCTCATAAGGTGATTAGGAAGGGTCATGCTTTATTTTCCACGACTGATTACCAGTGCTCATAATAAGGTCTGTCAACCACAGAGATAACATATCGTGCGTCTTTGACCTTAAGCAGCTCACCCCTGGACTTGGCGGTCACACTTAGGTTTACAAGGACTTCGCCACTGATCCATTTTCTTCTTTAAACCCTTCAAAACGATGTGGGTAAGAGGGGAGTGTCAAACATCTGCATACCTAACAGCACTTGAATTATCCTCATTCACAATAAAACCCTTTCCTCGCTTCAAACAACCTAATACACTTTATTGGTCATTAATAAATGGATGCAACTCAGAAACTGCAGTATAAGGTGAAGGGAGTTCAGCTCGTAACAAACGACAAATATTCCCATTAGCTTGAACATGTTTAAGTAAATAACTTAAAAGTTCTGCGATTCCGAAGGATTTCACGTTAAGGTAGATCTGATAACTAATAGCTAAAACGATTATATTAACGTACAAAGAACTTAAAAAATTAATAAAATGGACTTAACCTAGTGAAATCACTAGTTTGCATTAAGGAGTCTATTTTTTATATTATAATAAATAAAGTTGTGGAATAATATATTTTTTAAAAATAGTTTTAATTGTTATTTTACTGAAGCAACATAAAAGTAATTGAAATGTATTAAACGAGGAATGGAGAATCAAGGCAACCGTAACCTGCTACTATTCCACCTTCATTCGATTCCAGTGGTTTTGATCGAAGAAGGTGACCAGAAAATTCATTTAGGAAGATTTCATCTTTACACCTGTTTGCAAGAAAATGCGTTGGGACAGTATTTAAATTACAGTTCGTAAGAAAAATCAATGAACAGTGCAAATTATACAACCCCTATATATGTCACTAATTGTTATATGATTAGGATATAACACTAACCCACTGGGTTTTCTGGCTACTATTCTCATCCCCACTTGTAATTTTGTCAGAATAAGTAAAGTAAACAACATTAGCAGTTAGATTAAGACCTCAAAATATATATGTTATGAAATTAATTAGAGAAGTGGATTTACATAACTATTTTTTAATATCTAGGTCTTAATCATTGAAATTGCATTTCCTTTCGTGGAGATTCTGCTTTTTAATTAGACTTTATTGCAAAAAATGTGATAGCTGTAAACAATATAAGAAATGGCAAACATGTGCATTAACTCATGTTGCCATATTATGTCAGCACAGAGATTCGGAAAAACGAATTCGCGAAATAAAAGATATAAAACAAATTTTAATTATGAATCTAGTAGAATAGGTGAATGCAGCTCCACAAATGAGCTTGATTTTGAGCCATATTTTTTAACCTCATTGCTAAACTCGACCAAGTAGTGTATACTTACCAACGTACGTTCGACCAATAGCCTATGATGTCATGTCTTTGTTTGGCTGTCACATAAAATCAATGAATCATAACTTCGAAAATCAAAAATGAGTTGAGTTATAATGCAATCATTTCTTATTTCAATCCGTCAACATTCTTTTCATCTGAAAGAATATAACTCATTCGAATCGCTATAATACTATCAGAGATGATGGTTTTGAGAGTTTAACCAATTTTTTATATACAGTAAACATTGTAAATTAACGACTACTAAGAAAACTATTCACTGACAGAGTATTTTGCATTGGCCAAAATGATAAACTAAAAATAAAAGAAAGTACACTACTAGTTGTTAAACTTACGCAAGAATTGCACCAAAAATACCCAACTCTGTAACCATTTTCTTGACTTTCAATTCTTCAGAAGCTGAAGTTGAATTCAATATAGAATTTTGAAAAATATATGGTTGTATACGCTCCATAAGTACATACAGTTTTCTTTCAGAATGATCCATAATTGACTTTAATTTCTGAACAAGTTCCTCTATGTATAATTAGTAAAGAGGATAACCGATTAACAATTAGATCAATCTAAATCATAGTCAATAATTTATTCTTCAAATGACATATCTATTTATCATTGATGATCAGGACTATTTTTGTATCAAACAATCCATCTGTATGATTTCACAACTCGTCCTTATAAAATCATAAGTGAGACTAGCTTTTAGCAGGATTTACCTATTTATCCAGAGTAATCAGCTCTTGTGTACACCTAAATTTGAAAACGGTACTGCTAATTTTAGTGTTTTCGATAAAGTGCCGATAAAGACTTACAAGAGTAATTGTATGAAAAACAAAGAGACATTTTATTTAATTTGATTATAGTGTTTCTAAGGTATGTAATTTATAATTAACTACAAATTGAAACTGGAAATATTTTTATTTACATATTCTTTAAAGCATCGCTCACATAGTAAGACTACGAAGTGAGTATTGCTGAGGTTATGGACATGATATTAGATAAATATGTTAAGTTAATTGATAACGCTGTAAACCTTGGTCAACCGTGATGATTAGGACAAGTGTTACTCTGTGCCCTGTCTAGGACTGTTAAATGAAATACGGGCAGGTTGGAAGAAAGCCAAGAATGAGTATATCGGAACACACTGGCGGTTCATGAAGTCATTGACTACTGGTTAGGAAGGTGTAGATTTTGGTCTAAAAACTTCTGGATATACTCACTACAAAACACTTCAATTTATTACAAAATAGCCGTTCTATCTTCACCTTCATCATTTATAACACCACTAAAGGTCCTAAAAAGTTAAGATTCTCAGCTCCCTCATCCTTTCATTATTATTATGCTAGGATCGTGTGTATGGATTATTTTACTTGATTCACTTTACCACTAATAACTCGGACAGAAAATCAACCATCAAAAGTACAGGACGTCTTACACACTGAACTTCTGGATGTTGACGACCATGGTGGACCTTGCGTTATTACAGTCTACTAAAATGCTTGATCCAATTTAAATGAGTCGTTTTCTTCAGTGTGTTATCTAACGATCTGCTTTTAACATTTTCTGGATTTCCATCAGTATTTTCACAAAGCTTCATCATCATTTGGAACATTTTATCTGGACATGCGTACACACATCTGTTTTTTTAGAAAAACCCGCTCATACTATGTACTTGTGAAGTGATAATAGTAATAACCGAAGAATCCAATATAACTCAACAAAGCATTTATGGACTGAGCCCGTAAAGAACATATTTACTGCATAAAGGCTATTAACGTAAAAAGTATCCACTAACAAAACTGATCAAATTGAAGAAAAATTAAAATGTCAGCTATCGAGAAAGATCTAACAAGAAAACCAATACCTCCAAAATAATTATTCCCTCCACCTTCTCTCTGTGGTTTCAAAACATAATTATCTGGTCTTAATAGACAATCGTTAATGGCATATTGAATTTCAGCGGAATCAGATATTCCCATTTCTTCGTCTAATGTATATTGATGAGCAAATGTAGATAAAATATTCAAATAACTTGAACTATCCGGTTTAAAAAATCTGGATAAATATTTCGGTTTTGATAGGGCGGCCTGTACAATTTTTGTATTGGCAAGCATATATTGTATACATGGGCATTTGATAGCTAACGACTGTTCAAGTTGATATTTTACATTCCATGTCTACGCAGGAAGTGAATAGAACACATAAAAAATGGAAATATGTGAAGATTTAATGGTTAAAAGTGTCATCAACCAGTTAATTTTGAGTAAAACATTCGCGTGGGACAAATTAATATTGATATTTTTACTAGATAATTGAGCAGCTAATCCGGAAAGTGTTACATATGGCCTAGAAGACTTATAAACCACAAGAGAATAGATGTGCAGATAAAGTATGTTATAGAAAGTAGGGATATAAAATACCACATTAAAATTCCGACAAACTTACGAAAGAGACACATCTACAATGCACACTGAAGACCTGTCAATAGGAGCGTGATGGGAACCTGAGTTTAAAGTTTTTCTTTATTTTTTGACCTGAATAGTTTAATGGTGGAGTTTTCATTGATCTATAGAACAACATCATTAGTACAGACTTCAGGTAGAAGTGAAATATTCGAACTTTTCCGCACATAACCTACTGATAGCATGTCCCGTCAAACTTGGTTTTGGTTAATTATTGTTGACCTTTATTCTGTCATTATCTGCATATTCATTTTGACAGGATTAAACGCGATCAAACTATCCAGTTCAGAGAATGAAACTCCATTAAAATAACCTACCTGAAATAGAAATCTTGTCTCCGCCATCACAAATATTTTCTACTAATTTAAATTCTGTTTATTTAACTAGTTAGATGTGTTATAACTTGTGGTCTGGATGGCCTGTTAATGCATAACGTGATAATACCGCCAATTAGAGAGCAGTGTTTTATCGATTGGTTTAATGATGCATAAAACCCGTGCGAGCAGTCTAGAGTACTGCTTTCTACCTAGCCCAGCCAGTTAAGTCCAGAACACCAATCTCAGCCTCTGTGGTATGAATCATTTACTTCAAACATACTGGGCTTATATACCAACCAGACAGACATCACATCATAAAATAGGAAACAACATTTGTACAAGATTTAACCAAATATGGCTGTGAATAAGGGAGATAGTGATTGATAGACTGAGGATCACTCAAGGACGGTAAATCATATAATGATAGTTCATAGGTTAGAATAAGGCTTATAATAAGAGAGACATGAATATGAATAGTTTGGTTAGCTAAAAACTATACAATAAAATATGTGTATCATATTGGTCCATAAATAGTTCTCAAATGTTACCATTCATATTTCTTATGGAAACATAACAAGATGCTTAAATTTCTAAAGCAGACTGCTGTATTAATCGAATCATTGATAAGGTTGTTTTTTACGGAGAGTAAACCGAAGCAGGTGGTTTTCTTGTGGGGCCACACCCCGAGCCTTCGACCTAAAGATCTGATCCACAAGGCAGTGGAGCATCGTGAGGAGATGCAGTACCATGGTAGCTGGTGACCAACGACTGATCCGTACGCCATTTGTTCCCTCAGGATACTGGAGCCCATGTGCAATATTGGTTTGGAATCAGGGTTTTCCAACTCCCCTAGGTGAACTTTCCGTGTCCACAAACCCGGTTAATGCGCCGGACATTCGCTTTTCGTCCTCTCACTTTCGTGAACAACACCCCCGCCACGAGAAGGCGTAACATTCTGAAAAATTTATTGCCATGATCTCAATCATTATCTGTGAGATAATTCTTATTACTGTGCATATCAGTAATTAACGAAACAGAAATTTGTTTAGTTTTACGACTGAACACAAAAAAATATTCCAGAGAGTACACGTGACAAATAATGTCTTTTAACCTTAAAAATAACGCACATTATTAGCATATTTGAGTTAATCAACATACGATTCATTAAATATTGATCATGGATTTTTATAACGAACTGAATTCGGATGCTTTTGAGTAATATGGGACCATTTATTATCGAATCATTCGGTATGCGGTTTGAGATTTTTTCGAGATAATACGCTATCTATTTTTTTTAAAAGTGCGGATGTAGTTAAATATAACTCGTCGAACAAAAAAGGTTTGTTCTCTGAATGGCATTCTCCTCATGCTATAACTTGATGTTAGGAAAGCTCAGTGACATGCTGGCCCTTAGTTGGTACCTAAACAGCATACTAAGCTAATCCCCTTTGAATGGAGGTCTGATAAACACATTTTTGCGGAGTAATCATGAGTCAATTGAAGCTAGACCACCATGATTTCAACTATAAAAATACTGAAATCTCCACAAAACCTCTTCCCAAATTCTATTTTTAACACTAAACGTACAGCCGCATGAAAATACAAAAACATGTGACATGAATGCTCCCTTAATACACATGTTTGAAACTTATGATTGAGATTTTTTAAGGATAAATATTAATGGTAGAATTGTTGATAATCTTGATTTTACATGTTCACATTTATTGATCAGTCATGTGTAAAACAAAATTTTATCAAATATCTTACGACTCTATGAAAAACGATCAGATACAATTGTTACATTCAGTAAAATACTGACATAAATGTTGAATAGCTTTCTTGATCATAAACGAAAACATACATCAAACAGATAATTGATGATATCAGAGAAAACTACGTTGTCAAATAATCCACATCTACTCATAAAAAATTTTCAACTGCTTTGTGTTATGATAAGTCTTGTTGTTTGAACGCTATATTCGGATCCTAAGCTGGTGTTGTACCCTCAAGCTAGAACTACACAGCGACTTGAACACGAGAGAAAAGGCACAAAATATGTAGGAAGCACTTTACCCCGAAGGTTCCTTTATGTACAGAAAATATAGGGTTTTTATGGTATTTTAAAAGTCCTTGGGTTTTCCCGAAAATTCTAGAATACTACTAAACATAGTAGCAGTGTAATAATCAGCCAATCAGAACCTCGACATGTGACTTTTCATTTTCGCGATGTTTCTAGCAAAACTTCTAATCAAACGCTGATTGGATAAAATGCTCCTTAATGTTTCCTGAGCTTGTCATGTCTTTTGCGAGAAATTTGCAGGATCATCCCAACATGTTACTTTGGAATAAAGTTGAAAATATTTATATTATTACGACTACTGTTCAACAACATAGTAACTTAGTCTTACGGCTTCCTGTACTTATTAGTATCAATGATATTGGCATTTAGGTGTTTGAATTCTTTTCAGAAACTATCAATTTTCTATGGTAAACACTATTTACTTGATATTCAACGATGAATCCAGATTACTTTTTAAAACACGTAAACTTAAGCGAAAACAATTTTTCGTAAATTGATCGAACTAATAGTTAGAACATTTCTTGTTATAGACGGATATATGTTATAACAGGGAAAAAATCAGATTACAATACACTATTTGCCTAACCACTCGATGATGTTGGTACTTTGGTGTCATACAACCATGAAATTTTGGCAGCCTACAAGCTGGATGTTATACTTATTGATCCTGGCCTCACGAGTCTAACTGAAGTCTAGGAAACGTTTAATTATTTAAATATTAGACGTTACTATGCTTGAACGTCATCAAACATAATATTCTGGAGTTGTTTTACCTTTTTTCCCCGGATAAATTGCACATAAGCCAGTATCCATTATACTTAACACAAATGAGAACCACATGGGAGCAAAGGTTTTTTAAAATAAATGCGGATGAGCAAACTGAAGTGTACGATACCCAGACTGCCCCATATGTCATCCCTGAATGCTCTATCATGATACAACACCCAAAATACGTATCCAGAACATAAGACTTCAATGTACGTCTTACTTGGTACTGTGGTAGAAATTCTTTCTACAAGAAGGCCATAATATCAGTTACCTGACAACTAGTAACAAAAAACAACAAAATATACGCAAAAAATTGTCCTTTTCAACTTCAAGCCTACTGCATCATATTTGCATTACTTACAACCAACAGTTCATTTCTGAAACGCAGTATCAATATGACAGATCAACTTTTACCTTGACATTTCAGCTTGAATTCCATTCATCATATTTTTATATACCAATATTTGTTGTCCTATTTTAGTAGCAAAAATTTCATCATGACGTGCCAACCAAAACGGGTTATCTAGTTTAAGGAGTGAATATTATAACATTTTTAACCATTTGATCTTCTCCGTAAATTGGCATGTCTCGTGTAACTTTATCATCATTTAAGAATAAACTATCATTGTCATTACTATTATTAGTCGAAGCATTATCAGACAGTTGGACCTTAATGAACATCACCTATTTTTTTAATTTTTAACGGTCGATGGTTTTAATAGCTTGGAAAAAACGATTGTGTGATGTAGAGGTGGTGGTAACTGGGAAAACATTCCATACATATTATTAGTCGTTCTATATTCAAAACCAGTATTATGAAGAATTTTTGTGGGTGCCACACTTAATAGCCTGTTTTTCTTCATAGTAGACATCAATGGGATTTCAAAGGGGAACGCGATTCGACCCTCTTCAGGGGCCCTGCGACAAGATGATTTATTAGTCTCTAGTTTACATGTTTTGTTACATAAACATAAAACCACAGCAGACAAATGTTCTGCGCCTTAGGCTAAATTGTTACTTACGTACGTTTTTTACTGAATGAGTGCCATCTGTAGCCTATAACAGGCTTATTTGATTTGCTAAATATTTTATATGAACTTCAATCATCAATAACTATTAAACCTACGAATGATTTCAAATGAACGTATAGTATAGTAGTATACAACAGGACTGGTTTGCAATTATATACAAAACACATTTGACAAAATGAAGATGATTAACAGTTATTTAAAACGTAAGCGATCATATGACGTGGAACATGAACGTCAATCAGTAGCCAATACACATGAAACCTAACCACCATGCCTAATTTATACTCATTATATCACCGTGAAGAACTTTACTGAATAACAGCTCTAATTCAATATTGAAAGACTGATAACAAAATAGTATGTGATAAACAAGAGGTTGAAAGATCGACTTAAAAGTGACTAATAATCCATTGGAAAAGACCACATAGCACAAACATAATCAAAAAGATATACGTCACTCACTTCGTCATCAGGGAAAGCATCTGGAGTATAGCCGGTTCTAAAATATACAACAGCTACTTCTTGATTGTCTCTACAAACAGAACAACACGAAATGGAATAAGCCTTGTTTAGTGGCAAAAAAATATATTATTATAATAAACAGCAGCTTATGCGAGCCAATTATCGATATACTGAGACGGACAATATTATTACAAGATGTTTGTGCAGATTGTTGAATTCCCGACTTCACATCACGGACTGACCTTAGTTAGACAGCCAATGAAAAATAGAAAGCACCAGACAGCTATTTCACACTAACATGGGACTCTTCAGAGGTGCGTACCCACTGACTCCACTGAAAATTGAACCTGAGACCCTTAGACCACTGAGCCGAGACCTAGTAGTTTATATGTGACACTATTCATGTGTGTAACTTCCTAACGCAGCTATTAAGTACTCCCAAGTTTTCAATGGTTCCCTGACGAAGATCAAACCTTAATATTATTTACAAAATATGGTATTTGTCTACGCTTCTATCCCTCTTAGCAGTACATATAAACAAGAAACACAGTAAGAATTATAAATAAGAGATAATAGAACCGTAGTTTATAGGATCTTCCGACTAAATAATATCAGACACGATATAATTATGTTCACACACACCAATTGTATTAGTGAATGTATATGAGGTTGAACAACGTGATTTATATTTCTCATGAGCTGCTATAATCAATTAGAAGTTTAACATCAGAGATGGTACTACAAGAAGGTAAACTGAAGGAAACTCTTAGATGCTTAAGAACATATATTCAAATGACTACCTTAGTTATTCTCTTTAAAAATGTTTTACACCAATTATGTGGTCTAGCTTACATCGACTCGTGAATTCAGCTGTGGGAAATTCTCTTACATTTAATTTTATGCCTTTAGCTAACAAAAAATTTGTATCAATAGATGAAGATTTCCGGTATCATAAGTTAAAATACAGTTTATTGAGTTCATGTTGAGAAAGGGCATAGCGTTTGAAATCCCTTTCTCACATGTCAGGTCTAAAAAAATGTTTTGAAGCTACTGTACATTTAACAAGTGGTACAGCAACTAATCATCATCATTATTTCCCTCCTTCACAGCAAGTCACTAATCTTGCTGAATCTTGTTTATCTATTCCAGTTACTTCTATTGCCTAGTATTTCTTAGACGATAAGTCAATTCGACTGGTCTTCAAAACAGAACACGGTTCAGACAAAAAAAGTGATTATATTGCAAAACAAAGCAATGATTTGACTAAGTTCACACAGTTAAAAAAAATGTCAGTATATTTATAATTTTTTACACAGAAAGATTATAATGTTTCCCACTTAACAGATTAGCGCAAATTAGCTAAAAACAAATGGACCAATCAACGTTCTAAAAAGTAATTCTGTATGGAACATGCCATAATTCAATCTACGTCCTGCTAACAAGTATAATTTCAGATCAACTTATTGAATGTAAGACACTTTAGTTTGCCTTATGAATCCATCAAGTTTCTGTGAAATAATTTATATTCGAATAAAGACCTATAGTTTCCTCACTGAAAAACCAGTTACTCAAAGAATTTATTTTGAGCTCAATCATACAACTGAAGTGTCACATTTCTAGAAAGATTCAAAGTATATGAATTTACGTAATTTGATGTTCACAATCAAGTAATTGAGCACAATAAACACGTGTTCACTATTAGCACAGTCTATTTATAACCTCAAAGATAATCAAAATACAGTATAACTAGGAAACATGTCAGAATTCATCTTAAATACACGTATGGTTATATGTACATATATGAAACATTAAAACTCCGCCTGTAGCTCCTCCAGGGGCTACTGCCGGTCCCAAGCCCGGGTAAAGGAGGAGGGTTGGGCATGGGGTTAGCGACCCCATCCCGTAGAAAATCAACTCGCTAAAAAAACGCTAACCAGAAAAAATCATTCAAACCATTCAAACTCTGCCCTGGGAGTAGAAGGAAAAATGACGTCTCATGATGAAAGCCGAGTTCCTTCGGAAGTCATGAGGCCGATGCACCTTCTTACAACCAGAGCGACAATTTTTATAGGTACATGGAATGTCCGGACAATGTGGGAGACCGGCAGAGTCTTCCAAATTTCTGCGGAAATGAGGAAATACAACCTGGAAGTGCTTGGAATCAGTGAAACACATTGGACGCAGGTTGGACAACAACGACTGTCTTCAGGGGAACTTCTGTTATACTCCGGTCATGAAGAAGAAAATGCCCCACATACACAAGGAGTGGCACTGATGCTGTCTAGAAAAGCACAAAATGCACTTATAGGATGGGAATCTCATGGACTGAGGATCATCAAAGCCTCCTTCAAAACAAAGAGAGAGGGCATTACAATGAACGTCATCCAATGCTATGCGCCGACCAACGACTACGATGAAGACGCTAAAAACCAATTCTACGATAGGCTGCAGTCAATCTTCGAGAAGTGCCCAACCAAGGACCTGACCATTCTAATGGGAGATTTCAATGCCAAGGTTGGAAAGGACAACACTGGATACGAAGACGTCATGGGACAACATGGACTGGGAGGAAGGAACGAAAACGGTGAGAGATTTGCAAACCTATGTGCCTTCAATAAACTGGTCATAGGTGGCACCATATTCCCACACAAAAACATACACAAAGCCACTTGGATTTCACCGGATCACACTACACAAAATCAAATCGACCATGTCTGCATCAACAAAAAGTTCAGGAGGACGATGGAGGATGTGAGAACCAGAAGAGGAGCTGATATAGCATCCGATCACCATTTGCTGGTCGCCAAGATGAAACTAAAACTCAAGAAGCACTGGACAATGGCGCGGACAACATCACAAAAGTTTAACACGGCCTTTCTTCGAGATGCTGACAAACTCAACGAATTTAACATAGCCCTCAGCAACAGGTTCGAGGCCTTTCATGACCTACTCAATGGAGAGGGAACCACCATAGAGAGCAGCTGGAAAGGTATCAAGGAGGCAATCGTTTCAACATGTCAGGAGGTTCTGGGCCAAAAGAAGCACCATCACAAGGAATGGATCACTGTTGGTACACTGGATAAAATTGAAGCAAGGAGGAACAAGAAGGTAGCAATCAATATCAGCCGAACAAGAGCAGAAAAAGCCAAGGCACAAGCCGAATACACAGAGGCAAACAAGCAAGTGAAGAGGAGCATCAGGACCGACAAACGTAAATATGTGGAAGATTTAGCGATGACAGCGGAAAAGGCTGCAAGAGAGGGAAACATGAGACAACTGTATGATACAACAAAGAAACTTGCTGGAAATTACCGTCAACCAGAAAGACCAGTGAAAAACAAGGAAGGCAAAGTAATCAACGATATTGAAGAACAACGAAACAGGTGGGTAGAACACTTCAAGGAACTCTTGAATCGACCAGCTCCACTGAACCCACCCAACATCGAAGCAGCACCCACAGACCTCCCAATCGATATTGGCCCACCAACAATTGAAGAGATCAGCATGGCCATTAGACAAATCAAGAGTGGCAAAGCAGCGGGACCAGACAACATCCCGGTAGAGGCACTGAAAGCAAATGTAACAGCAACTGCCAAGATACTCCACATCCTCTTCAGTAAGATTTGGGACGAAGAACATGTACCAACAGACTGGAAAGAAGGACTTCTCATCAAGATACCAAAGAAAGGCGATCTGAGCAAGTGCGACAACTACAGGGGCATCACTCTCCTCTCAATACCAGGAAAAGTCTTCAACAGAGTATTGTTAAACAGGATGAAGGATTCCGTGGACGCTCAACTTCGAGATCAACAAGCTGGATTTCGTAAGGATAGATCGTGCACAGATCAAATCGCAACTCTACGTATCATTGTGGAACAATCAATCGAATGGAATTCATCACTATACATCAACTTCATCGACTACGAGAAGGCATTTGATAGCGTGGACAGGACGACACTATGGAAGCTTCTTCGACACTACGGCGTGCCTGAGAAGATAGTCAACATCATACGGAACTCCTATGATGGACTAAACTGCCAAGTCGTCCACGGAGGACAACTCACCGACTCGTTCGAGGTAAAGACCGGTGTTAGGCAAGGTTGCCTACTCTCACCCTTTCTCTTTTTCCTGGTGATCGACTGGATTATGAAGACGTCAACATCTGGAGGAATGCACGGGATACAGTGGACAGGCAGGATGCAGCTTGACGATTTAGACTTCGCGGATGATCTGGCTATTCTATCACAAACGCAACAACAAATGCAGGAGAAAACGACCAGTGTAGCAGCAGCCTCAGCAGCAGTAGGTCTCAATATAAACAAAGGGAAAAGCAAGACTCTCCGATACAATACAATATGCACCAATCCAATTACACTTGACGGAGAAGCTTTGGAGGATGTGGAAACCTTCACATATCTGGGCAGCATCATTGATGAACACGGTGGATCAGATGCAGATGTGAGGGCGCGGATCGGCAAAGCAAGAGCAGCATACCTACAGCTGAAAAACATCTGGAGCTCAAAACAATTGTCAACCAACACCAAGGTTAGAATGTTCAATACAAATGTCAAGACAGTTCTTCTGTATGGGGCAGAGACGTGGAGAACTACGAAAGCCATTATCCAGAAGATACAAGTGTTTATTAACAGCTGTCTACGCAAGATACTTCGGATCCGATGGCCAGACACTATCAGCAACAAGTTACTGTGGGAGACAACAAACCAGATTTCAGCAGAGGAAGAAATCAGGAAGAAGCGCTGGAAGTGGATTGGGCACACCTTGAGGAAATCACCCAATTGTGTCACAAGACAAGCCCTCGCATGGAATCCTGAAGGTCAAAGGAGAAGAGGAAGACCAAAGAACACATTACGCCGAGAAATAGAGACAGACATGAGAAGAATGAACAAGAACTGGAAAGAACTAGAAAAGAAGGCCCAGGACAGAGTGGGTTGGAGAAAGCTGGTCGGCGGCCTATGCTCCATTGGGAGTAACAGGCGTAAGTAAGTAAGTAAGTAAGTAATGAAACATTAAACTAATTAAAGTGATTTCTTCATTGATGGTAAATAACGGTGGCCCCCAAATGCCCTGATACGGACGAGAGTGGGGAGAGTCAGCTCTCCTTCTCGAAATGCTCTTACATGGCCACGCGTATATAGCCTCTGCCAGGGAAGTCCTACTCACTGCCTTCTCGTGGCGGGGGTGTTGTTTACAAAATTGAGAGGACGAAAAGCCAATGTCCGGCGCTTTAACAGGGGTTGGTGGACACCGAAAGTCAACCTAGGGGAGTTGGAAAACCCTGATTCCAAATGGCGTATGAATCAATCGTTGGTCATCGGCTACCATGGAACTGCATCTCCTTACGATGCTCCACTGCCTTGTGGATCAGACATTTAGGTCAAGGGCTCCGGGTGTGGCCCCTTAAGAAAACCACCTGCTTCAGTTTGGGCACCTGGGCAGTATCACAGCCCTCACACAAATCAAATGAGATTTGTGAGGCGCATATGTATTCGGTGCTCCTTTGTACCAATATTTATGTGTTCAAATAAATAAATAAAAATAAATAACGGTAAGGAAATAGATTCTTGAAATAGATTCTTCAGAGTTAAAGACAACAATATAAACGTCTAGATATTTCAATACTGAATGAAAACTGAAATGTCGGACAACAACAATAAATATTGTATAGTAATAATATTTTGAAAATCAAAGTTTAGTACTCTACAATCATAAATTGTATTGGGTGGTTTCCTTATGTAACAATAAATTTCTTTTAAGCAATCCTTAGGAAAATATCTTCTGACTGGATCGATGCTTCTGATGACTGGAATCAAACAAAATCTTGTGCAACAGCTTATCACTACAAATTCTCGACATATTCAAGAATGGAATAACAACGGGAATCTAACATTTAGAAAAAATTACGAAAGAATAACTAAGAAGAATATATTTCAAAGTTTGGAATTTAACATTAAAAAACTGGGGGCCAATCAAATTGGAGGAAGTTTTAAGGGGAATAAGATAGGAAAATTTACAAAAAATACGAAAACGATGAATAATGTGGAAATGGACGGACAAACAACAGACAAAAATAGACAGATAAAACTGACTTGTTACTTGTTAATTTGCTTTCTGTGTTAATACGTAGTGCTTTGGATTAGGCTGATACATTTGTATTAAAACATACATTATAATCAGAAATAGATGGTGGCTAGCAGTGGAATCCGGGATGCATGTTTCGTTTTATTTGAGTACATTCAAATAACCAATACAAAAATGAATTAAACTTTACCCCATTGAACAAGCTAGTGGCTGTCTGGAGTTAGAAGATAAGTGGATAAAGCAATGACGTTTGAAGCGAACGGTACTGGGTCCGCGTCCCTGAGTGAACATCAACTCTGGGATGCAGGTAAATCAATTTGAGGTCCCAAATAGAACGAAACGCGTGACCTAGATTTCACTGCTAGCCACCATTCATTTCTTCTTATAATACTCGTCATTTAAAGTAATATCGAGGCGAACCGCTTAGGATGCACATGTGACAATTAGAGACCGGTCAATAGCATTCTTAAACATCATCGGGTAGATTCAAACAACCAATACCAAAGTGAATTAAAACATACATTCTTTATAGTAAATGATAGGGAAATGTAATATATCTAAGCATCAAAATGCTGATCACCTAATCATTTAACTCTTTTTTTCTAACAATACGTCAAAATTGTCTTGAATTTTAGCGACTTAAAATAAAATACTACGGTGTTGTTAGATCTTACTTAACACCAATAATTACTGAAGCTAAACACTCATTATTGATAACCAACTGACGTGATAAAAGACATAACCAAAAGATTAAATGAGTTAGGCAAGTAATTTTACAACTTACACAAATAAACGGGAATTCGAATCCAATTTTAGACCAGTTTTTAGATAATCAAATGAATGATATAAAACATTTACTTTAGGATTTTTCAGTAAAAGACAACCAATTAATGCTCGTTGATCATAAATATTTTTTTCATTATTACCAACAACTACAAGGATAGATATGTTTGATGTGATTAAATTTCTTCTAGAACAATCTTTGACATACATATGACAAGCAGATAATAAAGCTTCGGAAAATCTATCAGCAGAAAAGCAATCAGGTACCTAAATGTAAAATTGATGACATGAATGAAATTCTCAATATATTAAATTCATATCATTTGTATGATAGCGCCAAGTTCGAAACTATATAAATACATTCTAAGTCCTAAGGTGCTTAAATATATACAAAAATAAATAACCAATTGATAAAGTGTATATTACAGATTATCTAAGTCAATGTATAGAACAGTTCAATGAAATTGTTATTAACGATTGTAAGCCATTTAAAAAAATATAGTCTCAGGTAAGAGATACCTATCAGATAATATACATGTAGATAAATATATGTGTAAACAATGATTTCGGGATTCATATTTTAACTTAAGATACCACTTGTTGCTATTGCGTAATGCAGTCTTCAGGAAATAAACTATAATCCTAATTTCTAAATTATCCAAATAAATCAGTAAGATAAATTATCACATAGAATGACATTTTGTATATGAAACAAATGATATCAGGATTCGCTGAACTATAGGAAAAACTAACGTAGAAAGTGAAGTGATACCGCATGGACTCAAGAGTTTGTTGAGTAACAGAAATATCAGTAAGATAATAAGCTGAACAAGTCAAACTTTTGAAAGCACCTCTAACATAAAGGCACAAACCACAGTCTGTCAAAAAGGCAACAGAATTGCGAAATCACGAATAACTTTCAGAAAAAATATATGATTTACAACAAAATCTAAAATAAGCATCCGTTTTACTACGCAAGGAATTATACTCCCAAAAATGACTGAGATCATATATAATAACAATGAAGTGAATAAAATTATTATTCTTAACTTACACGATTATTTAAATCGCTTGAAATTCCATGCAAAGATAATGAAATACGATGCTGTGGAACAATACGTTGAGCAAGACCACAAAAACTACATGCGATCATATTGAATTCAACTTGTCGAATCAACAAACCATCCCAAGCTTCATCTTGAGTCTCTATATCAGACCGAGCAGCTACTACTGTACTTTGTAACCGATTCGCAATAGAAGTTCGTTTAGTATCGCATAAATTTTCTTGTACATGAAGCATATAATCAGATCGATTCAACCCTAACACTATATCCTGAGAAAACAAATAAAGAATAACGTTTGAAGGTAATTTCTTTGGTTTTAAGAAAAAGGTAAAGACTATGTACAAATGTTTCTGTTGACAAATTTGGAATGAAATTTTCAGACCTAGTAAGTGGACTTAATTTTCAAGCTAACGTCAAACGCCAACAGAACACTGTTATGGTTGAAGTGGAGTATACAGTTTTACAGTATTATGTATCTTGTTAAAAACAGCTGATATAATTTTAAGTTTCTAGTGTATATCTTGGCATTAAGTCATGCTTAAATTGAAGTTCTACTGCCATAAAACACATATTTGGCAGTAATGATACAGCTAATGAACAGATATGGAAAAAAGTCAGCTTTCACCTGAAGTTAGTGTATTAGTCTTTTTGCCTTATGAGACAAAAAGTAATGGCTATGGACTGAAGAAGTAAACATCCTACAGGGATCTTTGATCGAATCATGCAAAGGAAAGTAAGTTTGGTTTATGAGGCACTAGTCTGCTCAGAAGTTTGATTGCGTCATAACAGTCGACTGAAAGAAACTTCGATCTCTAGAGACGAGAACCAATGTGAAATGCCTCTTACTGTTCTGTTAGACAACTTTGAGAACATGCCCCAAAAAACGGTCAGCCCAGTTTCTGCACGGACGCAGAGTGATACTACCTCTTTATTGCCTATGAGGTAGATACATCAAAAACAAGAAACACGGATGAGAGCGCATCATAACGCAGAATCCCATTAATCTGCCCAAAGGGGAGGTTTTAGCAGGCTATATATTGGATTAACACATGTCCCATGCAGGATAATGCTAGGGCACGCTGATTTATCGTCTTTATTCCCCCTGATTTGTCGGCTTGGTGTGCAGGTTTTAAATGTTAAGGCGAAAACAGGGAAATAATCATTTACGATTCCATGATCTTTTATAGTCCAAGGATGAATCATTCATACTTAATTCATGTGGTACGCTCTACCTGAGAAGTTTATCAAATAATCTTTCATAAAAAGTCTAAACAGTCATGAAACTTCAAATAGGGATGGAAAGACCGTCAAGATGAATGAAGTCTGCGTAATCAATTCCAAACGAAATTTCTTCACCTGAGTAATTTCTTTGGTTCGAATTCGTGAATATATATCCCATAATGAGCGAAGATAAGGGTCAACAGAAAGAACGCTGAAAATTCGGAAACATTATAATGAAGACTTACGGCTTTAACACATCACCCAGAAATTCGTGATCCATTGCAACCCTGTGATACAACAAGTTAAAATCACATTGAATTGATTGAGCACGACACAATAATACTTTTGGTAAGGGAGATGGTAAAAGTGTACATGGTAAAATTGATGGGTTTCCATCAGCTACCTTAAGAATCCCTATACACCGTTAAACTATTTACGTAAGTATACCATTTGAAACTGCAAATTCAGATGCCACCTTGTGCATATCTAACGACCTTAAGAATGAAATTCGCCGTCTAGGTCAAGTTACAGCTGTGAGTCATATGTGGATGAATTCTAACACTTCACTTCTATCTAAAGTTTAGGCTGATGATATTACTCAGAAGAACAATAGAGCTCCACTACCAAACCACTTATCTCAGAGAACAAAACCTCACTTAAATTTAGTTTCAGTCCTCAGTGTCATTCTGCAAACATTTAGAAAGTTGATAGATCTATATAGTATGTAGTTGCACTTATTCTGTAGTGACCCGTTTCCTCCATGAGGACTCCCACTGACGAAACTGACTCCAGGTGCTCTGTTTTGTGTTCCACCTGAAAACATACTCTCTATCAACCTAAATCGCTCACTGATGGAGTGATTTGGGTCTGTAGGGTCGGTGAAATGTCACTGAATATCGAACAGATCATCGATCCCTGTCATGGTCAAGGATAGTCAACGCGCATCAATCAATTACACGCCATGGACTGGCCCACGCGGCAGTGGTTGTTCTTTCACTTCTGTAATTTCGTGGTTGTACCTTAACTAATATATTCTTGTAATAACGTCTTTTGTGTTGTACAATCTCCATAGCGTCCATGATCCTTTGATGCGTCGATGGTTCAATCCACGTAAGGGCTGGTCGCGAGGTTGACTTCAGCGTTAGTTGGTTCGTCACCATTCTCGTCTAACTCTAGTAGGCCCCCAATCATTTCGACATAGAACATCAACGTTGATGTTCTACACTGGTGAACAAGACTTCGAATAACGCAACCTATCACTACGATTTTTTCTATTGTACTCTATACTTATTATTTTTCCTTTTTACGTCTCCTATGTTAATCAGTTGCTCCGAACATTCGTTGCTTCATATCCTTGTTGATTAGTATTTCAACTGAAATAATTGGTTCAATCGATAGAACTAACCAATCAACTACGGCTATAATCGACTATCATGGTTCTTTAACAAGCATTAGCAGTATGTAAATGCTCCCGTGTAATATGTCTGTTAAAATATCAACCACTCGTAAGTATAGCCTTAAGGCAACACGAACGCATATCTGTTTGCAACTTATCCACTTGTATAACCAATACAGGATAAACTGTCGATTATAAATTCATCTTTCTGCTTAATCACTATCAACTAACTACTATCAGAAACTATCTACTAGAATATTTTACTTTCTTGACCACTGCCTGCCTAATTTCCAATTGCTGAGTTCCATGGCGAATCAGAGGATACAAATGCTAGAAATTTACGGTGAGTTTGAACTATAAATTTCCTGCAATGTTAGATCTTGTTTAGACTGTTTCGCCAGGCAATGCTACGTGTTTGGCTCAAATTAAATTTGGACGTATATCAATTCAGTCTACAACGCTTCGTTAATCTACGAATTCGATCAACAAATTTCAATTACTTGGGAGCAAGAGTAACCCAGGCGAGTTTCATAATTGAGTTAGTTAATTTCGTATAATGTTTATGATGTCTAATAACATTTCGCGGCTACTTTCACTTCGAGTAGTCATACATTCTGTCACTGCCGTCAAATTTTAGTCGAAACTATGTACATTTATGACTCGTAAGTCAACATATTCCGAAAAAACGTATTTCATGTACACGAACAATCTTAGTCCATGTCCTAATGAGACACTTCGTCGTACTTGATGTCACTTAGCGCTAGATAATATTTTTTTTACGAAACGATCACGTTATCTAAACCTAAACTTTAGTTACATTGGTGGTTACCATTTAAATTAATGTTTACTATGCGCTTTGTATTTGCTGTTATCTCACACGGTAAATCATGGCTCGATTTCCTTATTGCACGAAAGTCACTTTAATTCTGTCTTCGGCTCATTCACATGCAATACGGGTTTGGAAAATATCTAAACGACCTCTGAAATTCTCCACGAACATCACGATAGTCTTCGTACATGTTTGCTACTGCACATCCAATTACTATATTACCGATGCCCAAACGAACTTTCAGTACAGTTGTCAGTATACGAAAGAATGTTACTTCGATGTGACATTACAACACATCCGAACTATTGTAGTTATTCAACTTCGACGTCGTATTTTTTTTCATCTTATGAAGTATTGTTTCCGCGTGACTTATCTAATAGATGATTTCGGTACATCAATCGGCTGTTCAACTACTCGACGATCTAAAGCCTGTCCAGTTCAATTGGTGGTTTGACGACACTCATTCACGCGAATCATCGGTTTACGCAGTCGAGCGCATCTCCTGCAAACTGACAACGATATTGTCGTCTCGACCCCGACACTGACAGCATTTTTCACCGATATCATTGACATGAGTCCAGAGTGACACTCTTGGTTTCTTATGTTCTTTTCGACATTTTTCGGTTCAGTCATCAAACACATATTCAGCACTCACCGTTTATCATCTTTTAGAGATTTCATCGTGCCACCTTTTCGCTCTCGCTCTGTATTCTTCGACCCATATTGATTTTCACAGCAGTTATCAGTTTTTCCAAACTGACTGCAAGTTGATCAGAAGCTTCGCACAAGGAAACCACGATTTATCTTCACGGTTATACTTTTGTACTTACAGTTAGTCTGTTAAATATAGATATAACTAGAAATCAACGCTTACGAACAGTTTTCGACGACACTTACTGACTTTCTACTCTGAACCGATAGCAGTACAAGCATCGGCATCGATTGATAATACACTTATCGTACTATCACTGTGACATCACTACTCTTGCGGCAAACTTAACGTTTCTCGTCTGAGGAACTCAACCACTTGTCATAGCTGTATTTTTCAACGCGACTTGATAAAACTCTAAAATGTCATGTTTCTTTTTCTATTATTTCTATGGTTGATCGCTTAACATTCAACCAACGTCCTTGTTACGTGTTATTAATCGTTGTTTCCCGATCAGTTTCTGCAGCCTCCTTTCCATTTCTCTCACAGCTCGGCAATACCCGGAGGATTCATATTAATCGTCTGGCAACTTCCGGCGCGCGACTACTCCCAACATGTTTGGTATCGATTCAAACGGCCGTTGAATCTGGTGGGGGAGTATTGTAGGGTCGGTGAAATGTCACTGAATATCGAACAGATCATCGATCCCTGTCATGGTCAAGGATAGTCAACGCGCATCAATCAATTACACGCCATGGACTGGCCCACGCGGCAGTGGTTGTTCTTTCACTTCTGTAATTTCGTGGTTGTACCTTAACTAATATATTCTTGTAATAACGTCTTTTGTGTTGTACAATCTCCATAGCGTCCATGATCCTTTGATGCGTCGATGGTTCAATCCACGTAAGGGCTGGTCGCGAGGTTGACTTCAGCGTTAGTTGGTTCGTCACCATTCTCGTCTAACTCTAGTAGGCCCCCAATCATTTCGACATAGAACATCAGCGTTGATGTTCTACAGGTCCATTTCATTATATCTGGGTTATGAATGAGATGATATTTTTGGTGTTTCCGGTCGTTTTAACCGAGTTATTTTTTGAATGTCCCTTCTCCATACTAGTGTGAAATTCGGTCATTTAACATCAAGTTTTATAATATATGTGCTACTTATTCACATTTTATCATAATTTTCATAGTTAATTTTAGTGGATATCAGAAGGGGTTTTTGTGGATATTTCAGTATTTTCATAGTTGAAATCATGAGTCAATTGAAGCTAAACCACCATGGAAAACCTGGAAGCACTGGTGGTCTATCTTCAAATGACTCATGATTTCAACTATGAAAATGCTGAAATATCCACAAAAACACCTTCTGACTTATCATAATTGCTTGGATTTTATCTTGATGATCCTGGTGCATCACCAAGATAATTAAATCTACTTAAACTTCATATTGAATCAATCAAACAATAAGATGCATTCTTCCCTGAATCTAATGCAATCTTCGCAGAAACTGTAATGATTTATATACGAATAATCTTAGCTTTTGAACTGAACTTGATAAAGCAAACCGCACTGAATTATTACGACCTTCATCACACGTCATATATTCGTGTCCTTGTATTATCACACATATACAACCGTTTATTTGTGTGCGAATCTGTCACTCATTGTTTTATATAATTCGTCATTTTGTCACACTTCACATTGTCTGTTACGAACTATCTTAACTCTTGCGTTAAGTATCACATGTTGCGTTAAGTATCGCACATTTACCTCCTCTGCTTCGCCTTCCTACGTGTAGATTTGATGTCTACAGCCTAATAAAACCTTCAGCATTTCTAGAAAAGCTTATTTCACTTCCGTATGCAACTCTCAAGGAACTAATTTTAGACCACGTATGGTGTTCACATTTGGAATGCTGTAAAAGAGCAAAATTTCAAAAACTGATTCTTTAAGACATCATGAATTCCACTATTACTGCGTCATTCCAATCCAATGCGTACTCAAGGTTATTAAAATGACAGTTCATTGAGGAGTTGCGATACAGGTCACGTTTGGCGAATGTTTATCCTGAGGCGAATTTCACTCGTGTAATTTGTGTGTATTCGTGATGCATTATGCTTTAAATGTGGTATGATTGGACACATACATGCAGTTTGTAATACTACGATTCATTTCGTTGCAATCAATCGTAGACTTTGTAATTCTGATCCTCTTAAGTTGAGTGTTTTAAATGAATCATACTCCGATTGGATTCATGATATTATCTTGCCAGTTATGCGTTGTTCTCATTATTCATGTATTTCTAAGGAAATTATTTGCGAATATGTGGAAGATAATAATGATAATAATAATTTATTCTCAAATAACAGTTTGTTACATGAGGCATGCCGGTTTACAGGCAAGATCAAATTGTTAAAGAAGTTACAATTTTCACTGTTGAGAATTACTCAGCTGGGTTGATAATATATATATATATATATATATATATATATATGAATGTAAATGGATTTCGTAAGGAACATATCAGTATCACACTTTATGGAGGTAGCGTTGCAACATACAGCTGATGGTCGAGAATAGATACATGCGAAGTTGGAGGCTTTTAGAAGTTTCGAACTTATATCACTCCAGAATATCGGAAGCTATACCGAATGCACTAAAGATACGACCAGTATTCCAGTTTGACAACTATTTACTAGTAACACCTTCTATATTCGAATCGTCCCCCGCTTGATTAAAATCAGAAGTCAGATCCGAATAGGTAGGAAAGATATATTTGATGCGTTATCAATATATCAAGAAGCGGTTGCTCTAATCTGGCTAGTGAACGTAGGAGCTGTTTCCCACGCTGAGTCGTAACGTGATCTGGTGCGGATGTATGACCAAACGCCTTCAGTTAAACAAGTCCTCTTAAAACAATATGGTTAGCATCCAATGTCGAACACTTAAAGAGCTATTGATTTTGGGGAATTATTTACAGCTACAGCACCAAATCCCGATCAAAATTCTTGTCTTATTTTATCACATGTGGTTTGTCTTAATGATTCATTTATTTCTAGTGAAGTCCCAATTAAATGTGAGGAACAAGTTCCAAATTAGTTAAAATCTGGTTACAGTCCCTATGGTATCACATTAAATGTTACTTGTCCTCATATTGGATTTATTTATAGTGATATCCTTGATGAATGTGATAAACATGTCTCGAATGAGTCAAATTCTAGCTACACTTATGATGTTATTGTGTGAGTTGTTGGATATTCTCACAACCAGTGTATGTCCAGTAGAATCCCTAGTGAGTGGTATGGTGAATCAGAGGAAATAGAAAGTTTTTTCGAGGCAGTCAGAGAACCAGTTTATTCAGATGTGAAGTTCGCACAGGCAGAAAATTTAAATCAACCCCAGGGTTATCCTAATAAGTATCAGGCAGATGCATATTTTCCATTTGATTGTTTTGCAGGTGATCCAAGCCTGGATGAATCACATGAATTAATTACACACATCAATGCATATTTATCTCATAACTGGAACAATGGCATCTTGCATTCCAATGTGAAAGGCGAAAGGAATGTATATCACATTTTCATGCAAGTCAAATTATATGTCAGCGTGTATTTCCAAACACTCACATATATTAATGGAAGTGTGAGATATGAGAAGATAATGCAGATTCAGAACGTCAAATTAGTCATGACATCGTAACCTAAGGACCGTACATTATTTCCTGGAGGGAAAGTGTTGGAAAATCTATGCTTCAATCTCCAGATATCAGTAATTTCAGTACACAAACGACATGTTGATCATACACAATTCCATGACCCAGGTGAGTCTTTTCCTATTTCACTTGTTAATTGAAATACTAGTCGGTATATTCTAGATCATACACAGTCTACTTCCAATACACAATCGGACAGATACATGATGAACCTACGGTTAACTGCCAAAGTTTGGATTCTCATCTAAGTTGTGGAGGATGTGGTGTTTGTAAGAACTAATGATTTTTTATACTTGATATCTCCCTAGTTTCGAACTCTAAATGCAATACGTCTGTTTGTGCCCATCTAGTTATTATTATTAGCTCTATTCAATATTATATTTTTGGTACAATGTAGAATTCGCAGCACAAAGTATTTCAGCAAGCCTCCGTTTCTTAGTTGTTGGTCGATCCTTAGGATTAATATTGAGCAGGCGCTAATAAGATGCTAGGAGTTTAGGAATCGAAATCTGAATAATGTACATTCTTCTCCATGCGCATCGCATCTGATTGTGCTCTTTTCTAACTTGTACAGAGAAAGGTTGTGGACATTTCTCGAATGCACCTGAATAGGTTATGTGATTGTTTGAAATAATGATATGTTGAAACAAACAAGGAAACAAAAAACTTGTTGAAATATCTAGATGACGAGAACAGTTAACCCAGATATTCAACTAGGCCGCGCTGCGTTATGTCTGCGATTCCTAGCTCATATAAAAATCTAAATAATTCTAATGATCACAGTACTACTAACGGGACGCTGCAGAAAAAAGAAAAGCAAGCATTAAGTCAGTTGATCATAAATCCCCATGAATGTTTAAGCGTTTGAAAACGAACAGACAAAGTTATGCTGGGCAGAGATGGATGGTGAGTGGAAGCTGTATCCACAATACATGTCCCATCCTATGAGACTAATCAGTTGAATGTATCTGTATTCGAGAGTTGATGTTCAGTCTGCGACTAGAATGCAGTGCTATATGCGTCAAACGCTCTCGCATTATCCACCTAGCTACTGAGTCCAGGTAGCCACTGACTGGAGTGACAGGGTGGACTTTAATTCAGCATAAAAGTGGATGAAATGAAATTCATCACGGCTTGCAGATAGAGTGGGCATAGAACATGTACCACCTCTCGCGCATTGCCTTAACTAGCTAGTTTGATAACTCCAGCCCTGAGTTCCCATCTTACATCTACTATTATCGTGACAATACAGTTTAAGTTGTTGACTACTAGACAAAAACTAAGAAATCTCATGTTCAGTTTATTCGGTCGTACCTTCTGAAACCTGAATAATTTCCGTTTCAACTTTTTAATCGCTTGTAAATATTGTGAATGACATCAGAAACGCAGAACTCTCGAAACGTCTCATTCTTTAAACTCACAGTAGTGTGGGAGGCACTGTATTCGTTGTTCACCATCTGACACCCTCAGGGGCATATATATTCAAAACTGTCGAGAAAACCTTCAGTATAACTCCTATTCTTCATTAACGCATTTTATTCCTGCCTTCTGGAGATCGTATCCCATCACTATCTGGCTGTACTTAGCATTTTTTAAAAATCTGGTTATACTCCATAAATTCACTAATCTGATCGGTGTAACTGAGTTTACTAATATTACTAAATTCGGAAACCTTAGTTGAAAGTGTACTAGAACTTACTTATGTTGTAGCAGGAAGGAGCTTCTTTAGAACCTTCTCTCCGTCAAACAAGTGTCTCAGGATATGCTGTATCGAAGTGAATTGATTTTCAACATACAATTCTTGAAGTTGGACACATTATAAATGAGAGGATTATTATTAGCCGTCAAGCTTTTAGATAAGGTCAAGAAAAGTTAACGCAGAATTTTTAATGGGAAAGGAACTGTTCAACCATGAAGATATAGTCACTCAATGAATCCTCTTAGTCTTTTCATCAAATATATTGTTCGGTTCCAGGTAAAAAGTGTTTCTCGAAGGTTATTGTAAATAACTGTCCACTGTCATGGCAGAATGGGTCAGTATAGGCGATGACATAACTTCGACGTAAGCGCTTGAATGGTAAACAGTTCTATTATGGTAAAGTCACAATATCGCACTGGGTCCAATAATCGAGTATCAAAGATATGTGGTTGGCGTCCAATAGCGATTGACTATGATTGCCGCAACAGGAAGATTACGTGCCAGATATGGAGTTGTATCCCTCCGTAAACCGTAAATCAGAAGGCAGTTGACGAATGCAGTGAGATATGTTTGTTGGCAATCTCGTGGTATCGAATGCATACTGAGATCGTGTCAAAGTTTACAAGCTGAACTACTGAGTATAAGCGAGTTCGTGCAAGGTCACAGATAACAGAGGGATGTATGTGTTTTGTACACTTAAACAAAGAGTTACAGTAAAATAATCACTTGTACAACTGGTCATAATAATAATTGTTTCCATCATAATAATCACGTTCTCGTCATAGGGGCAGGTCACTACAGATATTTGCACCAATATCAAACTACATTTAGGTCTAACAACAAAACTGGTCAGAATATCTCCTTTACTTACTTTAAAAGCTTCTTAGAAGTTCATGAATGTTCCGTCGACGAGCAGACCATTATCTAGGACTTTTGTGCAGTTCTAATTCGCAATTAACAAGCTGATCTAGGAGACAGATATGCTCAAATTCAGTTTTTTCGCAAAATCGTCAAAGTGTTTGTTCCTCGGGTTCTGTGTTCAGGTAGCTGGTATGATCTATTGGTTATGGTGAGGTATGATTTTTGTTATGCTCCCTTATGATATGTATACAGTCAGGATAGGTGGTCTTACAAAAACCCAGCACACTGAAAGGACAAAAATGGTTCTCTGCTGAAACTATACTCAAGAAACCATCTGTTTATAGCTATCATCAACTTTAAATATGAAAAGTAACATTATTTCACAAAGCGACTCTGAATGTCGACTCAACCATGGGGATGAACAAAGGATATCATTGACCGGCCGTCTTTAAATAGGCTTGACATAAGACTGTTACTCACTCTGGCCAACATGTTTAGACTCTGACCACGACCTTTCGCCACTAATTGTTTACTATTTTCTTAAGAAAGGAAAAAAGAACACCCTGCTCAGTTCCGCCTAATAATGAAAAACTTCACGGTTTGTTTCCTGAACAACTAGAATACAACAGTGTCTGGCGAGAGGCAGGTTATCACCGAAGACAATGTAGGACGGTCGTGAAATATTAAGAATTGGTTTAAGTCGAACATTAGTACCGTTGGATGTCAGCCCAATGGTTTACAGGTTAAGCGTCCGCGCGTGAGATCGAAGTTTCTGGTTTCATATCCCGCGTGTGGGATCGTGGATGCGCATTGCTGAGGAGTCCCGTACTAGAACAAAACAGCCATCCGGTGCTTCCATATTTTCCATAGTGGTCTAACATTAATCCATTTGTAGTCTCAATCAAGACCAGAGAAGCAGCTAATTTATCATGAATCTTATGTGTACTAAATAATTTCGATTGCTATACAAACAGTTGGGCAGATATCTGCCGGTGACTTAAAACTCATTGAAAGGTACCCAGAAACTCAACCAATTAATCTCCGAGCACAATGAGGAGCCAGTGTGATTTAAATCGAAACTGACTAAAAGCCTCATCAGTTATCGAGAGGAGTAGTGGGTAGCGGAAGCAAAAGAGATTGAAAAGAAAGCGATGATGGCTTAGGACCATTAATTTTCCCAAATTATGACAGAAACAGGTATTGAAATGTCACGTTAGTGAGGCTGTATCCCAAATAAACATGGCCACGACCTAATTCCAAACTAAATGAATGTAGCGATTGGTGCGTCTCTCCAAGTGACAGATAAACGTTCTTTCGGATATCAACTTTTCGGAACAGCTGGGACTGTAAGGTGAAATGGACCCTCAAATCATAGTAAATTTGATGATACCATAGCTAGTCTAAGGAGAGGAATAGCAGCAGGCCTTGATAAATTAACCTCACAGATTTTTGCGGGTGGTCGATCACTTCAAGCAGTTGTATTGACTGAGATGTGAGCTAGAATCTGATACCAATAGATGATTGTTTCAATTTATAAGGCAAACATTCCCTACTGATAACCATATCGAAGTTAGTTTGCCCAATATAATGTCTACAATATAAACTTCCATGTACATCCATCGCTTAACTTTGAATCGTGAACGAAAAACCGGAAAAATCCATGCTGATTTCAGACGTGAAGCTGTATGTACTGATCAAACATTGGCTCTTCTTCCGACTATAACAATATTGCTTGACATTAAGACAGCATTCACATCTACTGATCGATAAGTTTTGTAGCAATGTCCTACAGTAAGAGGCATACCAAAGAAGTAATTCAACCTTGTATAGGCTCACTACTAAAACGTTTCCCGTCGAGCTGGAGCTTATGATGAACTGTTATCAGGATTGTTCTTGTCTGGAGAAATCTCGACACGAATTCAGAAAGCCCGGTTGACGTTTGAAAACTTGTATAACATGTGGTTTGTGTTGGTTGTTCCCCTTCCAAATAAAGAACGAGTATACCAACCGACGTTTTGCACCATCCTACTTTGTACCTGTGAAACGTGACCTCTAAGAATAGAGGATATCCCATGTTACTAGTACTCTGTTACAGATGCCTTTAAAGTGTTCCTCGTGTATGTTCGGACCAAAGTTGGTAACTCTGAGGTTAGACACACAAAATTAGGTACAGATGGAAAACCGATTGGTAAAGCAGTCTATGTTTATGACGTGAGATAGTTAGGACGTATCCTACGTATGGTCATCCACCGAAGACCTCGACGTGCAATGATGCTTCGTGTAGGAACAGGTTGGAAGAAAAGTTAGTGGTAAAACAAAATGTGACATCAGATTAAGAAATAACTGACTGATAGGATGAGCCGTGTAGTAGGTGTATACTTCTTGGTTATGATCTATGCGACCGACCCAGCTAAATGTTCAAGACACTGGGAGTCATGGCTCAAAATCCCTCGTAGTTGTACAGGCAGATTTACTGTTCGTCTCCCTTTAGACCTCATACTTGTTCTCCCTCCCGGCATGCAGGGTCGTTGGTGCTCACTACTGAATCTTATGTTAGGATGAACTGACCGTCCAGTTCCCTCAGTTTTTCAGTGGTGGTCTAAGATTGGTCGATTCATGATATCAGTGAAGCAAAGTTAAATACTCAAAGATAACTTGGAAGAATCCCATGATTTCATAACTGCAGATAATTTGTATCTTACATCAGCCTTATTCGACGTGAAAACACTACTCACAACCTAAACTTATGATTAAAGTTGAAATTAAATCTATTGTTCACACGCTGTTCATTTAAATTTTCGTAAATTTTCAAGTTAAAATATTCTTAGGTAATTTGTATTAATAACGTCAACTGATTCAGTGATCGAAGTCTACCTCATCTTTTCATAATACTTATTAAAAGCATTGGCGTTTACTCACATCAATGTCTATACGTTCATAAACACAGAGTAGACTGGAGTGAAGACCAACCCTGAGGTGCAGGTGTATCCAGCTGACGAGTCCTAAACAGGACGGGGCGCACATCCTGGGTTTCACTGCTAGGCGTCATCTATCTCTGCTTGTGACTTACTGGCAATACCGAGAAAATTCGCACAGGATACACGTCTGTCGAAACAGGTTGACCAGTTGCAGTCCTAAACATTAATGAGGATCCAAACAGCCAGTATATATGAATCGAAAACATGCTATGTTCTTGAATAAACAGTTGTAATTCTTAATATTTTAGTTCTTTTCGTTTGTATAGTTCGATACCACTTCAAAACCATTAGTTTACCTATGTTACACCTTGTTGTGAATTCATATTTCTGTCAGTCATGAAAATAGTAAAGATATACCCTTACAAGTGATATTTGCTTCTCAGACAAGCGCTTATATATATATATATATACGAAACGGAAAATGAAGAGGAGAACTAGATAAATTAAGGTAAGAACTCGTAAAATTATGATTATTTCTTTATATTACAGTTTTTCTATTTAACGTTTCATGAAGGACAATTACAATCACTGATAAGTTTATCTACCATTTCACCTAACAATTGTATACCAGGTGAACAATTATTAGTTTCTTTTATATGGATAGAATTATTGTTATCACTAACAATATTGAATTGTTCTGCATTGAAAACCATCTGGTCAAAGTATTCACGTAATTTCTGAGCTAATTCACGTCCAATTCGATTATATTCTGATAGGACTTCATCAATAACATCGACGAGCTTATAGTGCGTTTTTGATGAAGATAAAGAGAGTAGCAGAGCATCTGCAAATGTTGGTTCATTTAAACCATATTCTGAATAATATGGAATAACTGTTTGGTGTCCATACATATTGTTTTTCATATATTGCATTTCCTTTTTTATAGAGCAATTTGCATCAGTGGTTTGATTTGTAGACTTAAAGCAAAAAAAACAAATAGACGTAACAAATCAGAATTATGAAATTGCATTTCAACGAAAAAAGTCATGGATATCGATATCTTATTAACTACTATGTTAGCAGAGTTTTAGACGTAAACTATACACAGCTAGTTGTTTATGATACAAACATTTATTAATAAAATATGATTAATAGTTACTTACTAGGGTATACAGAGTCAGACCAACAAATCGCAGATTTCAATCATGTCCTACATTTCCCAGTTAAGATAAGCTAGTTAGGAGCACTACTAGCCCATATACAAAAGGCTTATAGTCGAATACATAAACTTGTACTTCATAAATATTTCACCGGTTTGTAGGTAAGTGATCAGAACACCGTAGAATTTTTACTTAGCTTTTCCTCTCATTTTAAAAGGACGTTGATTAGCCTAGCTTAGTTTGACATACAATTGGACTAGAGATTCAGTCAATTTGCTATTATCAATCCGTTTAGAATGACACATAGTGGTCACCAAAATCAAGATAAGTATGGTGTGCATCAGGGTTTGGGGAGAATGCGGATAAATACTAAAACAGGAGCAGTAGTCTTACATCTATCCATCTAAAACTAGTTATCTTTGCAATTTTTCTACAGTTTAATAATTAAAAACACGAAGTCCAGCGAATATATATATATATATATATACATAAATATTGGTACAAGGAAGCACCACATACATATGCGCCACACAAATCTCCTTTGATTTTTGTGAGGGCTGTGATACTGCTCAGGTGCCCAAACTGAAGCAGGTGGTTTTCTTAAGGGGCCACACCCGGAGCCTTTGACCTAAAGGTCTGATCCACAAGAGAGTGGAGCATCGTAAGGAGATGCAGTCCCATGATAGCCGGTGACCAACAATAGGTTCATACGCCATTTGTTCCATCAGGATCCTGAAGCCCATGCGTACCATTGGTTTGGAATCAGGGTTTTTCAACTCCCCTAGGTGGACTCGCCGTGTCCACCAACCCGGTTAAAGCGCCGGACATTCGCTTTTCGTCCTCTCAATTTCGTAAACAACAGTAATGCCACGAGAAGGCAGTGAGTAGGACTTCTCTGGCAGAGGCTGTATACGTGTGGCCATGTAAGAGCATTTCGAGAGGGAGAGCGGACTCTCCCCGCTCTCGGCCGTATCAGGGCATTTTGGGGGCATATATATATATATAATTCCGTGAGGATGTATCAACATTGAATAAACATGATGATGTAATAAGAAGGATATAATACTAAATTACATAGTGGACATAATAACAATGAAATATTATGTGTGTGTACAGGTAAAAATCCTTGTAAAATAATTGCGTCAACAACGGATTCTAGTGTGAACGGAGTAAAGCAATTAAAATGTTTTTGTCACAATAATTAAAGGTAATAGATAGGTTGAATAAAATGAAGCGATATCAGAAACAATTATAAATAAAATCATGGGGGTATGGGGAATAATTAAAAAATGGAATATTTCCATATACGAAATAAAATGATAATAATGACGATAGTTCATGGTCATGATAAAGATAAGACGTACTTCATTTGTACGCACAGTTCTAGCTTCATCTCGTGGATGGCAAGAGATTCGGCCGTTTTAAGGAGATGAATATGAAGAAAACTTGGTAGATTTCGGAGAATACTGTACGTGATTTTAAAATAATTCAATGAATCAGTGGAGCGACTAGAATTGATTAAATATTCATGAATAAAACTACTAACTGCTTTTCTCTCATTCTTATAAAATCACACTGGAAAATGTTCTCGTAACCGAGTTGAAAGCGAACTCTGGCTACGGTCTACAAACCTTTTTAATTATCTTATATCATTCACATTAGAATCCGTTGTTAACGTATTAATTTTACAAGGATTTTTACCTGTACACACACATAATTTTTCATTGCTATGATACACACTATGCCATTTCGTATCATAGCCTTCCCATTACATCATCGTTTTTATTCATTGTCCATATGTCCTCATGAAATAAATATTTACAAGTTCATACACAAACGATCGTACAGCTTAACAATGAAATCATTCAGTGTAGATATATACACAAATTAAAAAAGAGTATTAAATACTAGGTAAACTTTTTTCCTAAAACTTGGTTAGAAAATAATAAATCTTTACCCAAGTACGTTGAATATGTTCCCTCTCTTCAGTCAACCGTATTAAACAAGCCCATGTTGATCCAAAACGCTTTGCAATAGAGAAAAAGTTATTCCAATCTGGGTATATTTTATTTGTTGGTATAATAGGCAGATTAGATATATGCTTTTCGGTAAGAATTAAAGCAGCTTCGCAACAACTTCCCAAAAGAGCACCACGTGATAATTTTACGAAAGAAAGCCATTTTTCTTTCGATAATTCATATATATCATTAGACGTTACATTTGAATTGATATCAATACTACTTTCAACATAATGATTGTAATTATTGGTATTTGATGCATCTAAATTGATAGCTAACTCGTGAAATTCAGCTTCCATCAAATTTCCAATGGCTTCGGACACGACACTAACAACCTAGTATTAGTTATTTTCAAAATAGAATGGGGTACTTCAAAAGACTATCGGAATGACGATGAGTTCAAAGGAATGAATATGAAAGACCAATATGATAGACGTAGTTAATGGGATACAATTACTAAATCGTTTGATAGCAATGATTAAACATATTTTATACGTATACTCTTCAATACTTTAACAAATAGTTTGACAGAAATCGGGAGCTTAGTATGTATAAGACATTATAGGTAAAAATTATAATTGAAATAACCTCACAAATTGTAATCAAATAATTCCAACGTCTCGTCCAGCAATATTATCAGGGTAATAGTCAAAATCATCAGAGAACATATGAAATTTACTAATCAAATCTATACTAAAAGCTTATCCAGCCGTACAAAGATGTTGATTTTAGTCAGCATGGAGGAATGAGTCAGTAAGACGTGAACAACATGACTAATTATATATATATATATATATATATATATATATATATATATATATAAACACCACTGAACGATCACACATTGTACAAAGTATGACATGTATAAATTCTCGTTGTAGTTATCTAACATGCAGTAATTTCGCATTAATGTTATCTTTTATTGCCTGTGCACATTTTCGTTAGGTGTTAGGCCTTAAACTTACATTTATAAGTTGCAAGATTGTCCAAATAGGTATCAGACACTAGTTACTTAAGATTAAGATTTTGTTATGGGAATTCACCGTTGGTATATACAAAATGTGTCACTATATTTCCTATTCTTTATGAGCCTGTTTGTAAATATTATTAGGATTCGCAAGTATTAAATGCATACTGTGACAGAGTAACTAATGAACTGAGATTTAATGAACACTGAAAACCATGTTTCTATGTTTACTTCTTTATAATGAATAATATTAAAATGAATAAAGTCATTCATTATGTGCTTAGGTACGAGCCACACACACCAAGTTTGGCGGCTAATCATACTATACCGGCTGCCGAAACCGAAGTAGGGGAGGTAGAGTTCGGATCTGGGACTCAGTAGTCGGAAGTCTTTAGGATTATACTATGGAATACAGTTAAAACCAATTAAGCAAACTTTTTCTTAGATAGTTTTTTCTATTACTGTGGTATATGTATAATAATTTATCTAAATCGACGTACGTTAGCATGATGCAATTTAGCTAAGCTGGTAGAGACAGATGCAAGTAGAACATCCCCAGATAAAGTTGCCAATTTATTGCAGATTTCCATATTTTTCAACCATGTTTCATTATCATCAGTGTTTTGATTCAAATCATTTATATTGACTAAACTTCTAAAGAATAAACAAAGAGAAAAATAATGTGTAGAAAATGCGAGGATGATGTAGTAATACTTGAAAAAAATTAATTTCGCTTGTCAGTTGGTTATTACTAGCAAACAGTTAGTCAGTTGTAATGTAGAACCTGTTGCGTGTGAACATTGGCCCAAGATGTCATACCCTATTAGCGCAGAGAGAGTAGATTGTCAAATCGAACACCAGAATAGTAGAGGCAGTAACAATATCGGCGGTAATATAAAAGATTAGACACCGAATATATTATTTAAGGACATGTTCTACGAATGTCGTCCCAGAGACTTCCACGTCGTGTATTATTTGCTGACTCTGGGACTGGTTGGAAAAAGCGGAGAGGTGGTCAGTGCATGACATGGTGTCGTGGCATGAAAGAAAGCTACAAAGGGCTAGCTTCTGTTGGTCCTTCACGACTCCCTGGCTGGGGTCCGAGAGATGGTGCAATACAGTGGCTAGAGACGTTATCAGATATGGCTCAGAATAGAAGCCAGTGGCGAGCCTGCTGTAACCTTCTTTTACTTTCTTCATAAAGAGTGGTTCTAACTTTCTTAACTGAAAGAGTCTTCCGGTTGTATATTTCAGTCCCCCTTATCTCTTCATCCTTTTTCTTCCTATTTTCATTATTTTGTGTGGTGCATATGTATCTGGTGCCCTTTTTTACCAATATGTATGTGTTTAAATAAATAAATAAATAAAATAAATTTAAGGAAATATAAATCAGTAAGATAAAAACACGAAAAGAGTTATGGGAAACTCAGAAGGTCGGGACTCAGGTAAAGACAAAAGATGGGTGCACCTACACCATTGCAAATTATTCTGAATCATATCATTCGAAGTCGCTAATCACTGGTTATGATAATCACGCAGTCTACACCAGTTAACATGAGTCGGTTCGATTGTCAATGACTTCATAGAATAATGAGTGATACTCTCGGGCTGTTTAAATTAAGTAAAGCGGAGTTAAAACCTGTGACCACTGAGGTTTATGGTCACTAACCCATAGCTTTATAACATTAATTTCAAGAACTAGTATACCACATAGCTGAGCAAATGGACATGGACCTGGGTACTGGATTGAACTTCATATAAGGAATTACATGAGCAGTTACATGAATCTAAATTTACCACACACCTGAATACCACACGGTGACCATTAGTTTACTGAAAAGCACTTTATTCTTTTGTGTATAAACACATTAGAATAACTAACAACCATGATTCGTATGTACCACATGACCAGTCTCTAGTGATATTAATTGGAACAAAGGAGAGATGGAGTTGTCTAACTTTTTGAGTCGATTTAAACGCTAAACACGACGGTTGCTTGTGAAGTCGATCCGTTATGTTGAGTAAAACTTGTAGTCAGTCTGTGAACACTTGTTATATGAAATATTATTTTATGGACCGAGTGACTAATAGTTTAAGCAGTTATATAGTTATAATTGCATGGGAAATTAACCTTAAAATACTCACTTTCATTATGTTTTATGTTTACATGGACTTTACAATGCATGAAAATCTACTTACTTATGAATAGCTACTGCAGTATGAACAGTCTCGAATATTTCCGAGATACTGCGATGTTGACTACACAATTTTGTTGAGTTTGTGGGACTAGCATATGACTGGCCAACCAAAAGTATAATTAGCCCACCAGAGGGACGTTCAGATGTTACAGATTTTGAAAAACGATCCGATATAGCAGAGGAAATAGAAAATAAGTTGTTAACATATCTGCCTCGGAGACATGAGCGTACGGTTGAGAAAAATGGATGGTTAACATTTCCTGCCAGTCGTCGAGCTCGCGATGCTAAAGAACCAGCTTCAGAAGATAATATATTCCCTAAATTAATATATGGTGAGGGACCTCCGAGTAACTTTTCAGCCCGGGAAATTAATTTTGACCACGTTGTTGTCATGCTAGCACAGTTAACAGCCTGCAAACACAATGGTCACACAGACAGAGGAAGATTAAGGTGGGAAAGTAAGCTATCTAGATCAAGTTCATTCCAACGAATGTTATCGAAAATATCTGAATTTGAAATTTCAGGACACCGTTGAGTACCAAGATGTTGTGGCTCTGGATCGGGAAGTGAGTTAGGTTTGACCAAAATGAGTTCAAAGGGTAATATATCGTCTCTCCAGTCTAATCCAGCTAAATCAATTAAAGAACCATCAGGAAGATATTCACCATCAGACATCTAAAATAAATTAGACACAAGAACAGAGTTCTAGTCATACAAATTGTACACACATACTACACGAAACAAAGGAACTGATAAACTGAGATGCACTTTAATAATATGTATGGAGAAATTACTTTGAGTAAATTTACTTCATTACGTAAGAGCCATAATCTTGAATAAGGCACGTTTGTCAGAACAATATAGCTTCTGAACGAAAGTTACACACATCTGGTTTCGTTTTCCGAATTAGATCATTCGGCAAAAGTATGGTACAGAGACGAATAGTTCAGTATTAAGAATGCGACTTCTAGGATCCTGACCGAAAGTGATACACCAAGTATAACCAGCAGTAAAATCACTTTTTTATAGTACTCAGAACATCTGAAACGATGAAGGAAAACTAGTTTTGCCACCATGGGATTAAAGTGAGGATATTAAGTTCCCATCTCCTTTCCTGTATATTGTACATGGCAGGCAAACGGACATTATCCTTAGAATGTTACCCTAGATAAACAATCTTCAAATAAGCCTTAACCAATTTGGCAGACCAACCAGATAACATCCCTTAGGTTTTTAAACCCAAATTTGTTCAAAAATTAATTTATTATTATGGATGATCCAAGTTTACGGTGAAAATGCTAACCATCTACTTCTAATCATTACCATAAGGGCCTAAACCTAAACAAGATCAATGTAGACTTAAAAACCTACCTAGGTTCTTTTAGGGGTTTGAAAAAAACTGAGGACTCACTTTCCTACGATTTAATTTAGATCTTATTTTTTTCGATTTACAGACAGAGTAACCTTAAAAAACCTTAAACAGCTTTTTAGCCACGTAAAACTATTTCGTACTTTTGTGATATTGTCGTGTTCCTTCTTTAAAATCACTTGTTTACAAAAGCCACTATTCGGCTGGCAAATACTTATTGAGAGTCAATCGAGATTGTTTGAGGCTCTTCCCTAATCTACACTATTACCGACCATTAACGAGCGCGCTTTCTGAACGGGAAGTTTAGCCCTAACGTGATTTGCATTTCTCAACCTTTTGCTGTGTTCATAGGCAACAAAAGTACCCTTTCTTACCTAAAGAATTTATTCTGAGCTATACGCTCGGTAGACTACTTTTTTTGTTTCAGCCAACTCAATAGTTAACTGTAGATTTGCCTCAGCTCACTATTCAGTTTTTCACGTAAGGACTTGTTCCAGCTTATCGTAACCCGTTTTTATCCATTTTTGCTCGATTTACTGTACTGCGTTTCTTTAAACCGTCCTAGGCTTTCTGATTGTATCTATAAGACAGTTTACGTCAATATGGTCATGAAAAATTCATGCGAACGACCTGGATGCCGTTTTGCTCTTACATCTGGCATGCAGTGCGACAACTGCAAAGGTTGGTTCCACGAAGCATGCACAGATCTCACACCAACTGCTTACAACAGACTCAGCGAGTCGGATCTTAAATGGATATGTGTCATGTGCAACATGGATGCTGTAGTTTTGCGGAGAAACATCATTGCTCTATTGACAGGTCTGCGGAACAAGTTGTCTGGAAACTTGGAAAGTGACAGTCATACGACGGGTAGACAAACAAGGACGCGCAGTGTAAGCAAGAAGAGGGATATCGACAGGTCTACTATGGATGGAGGATGCGGTAGCACTTGTGATGACATGCTGAAACTCAGGACAATCATAACGTTGACGGTAATAGACTCCCTCAGCAAACTTGGGTCTCCCAGGACAGGGTCCTTGAGTGTAACGGTAGTTCCCCCAAAATCTGTAGGAAATCGGACCCACGTTAACAGAGTTAAAAAAGACCAGGCATCACCGTCTAAGCTGAACATCCCAAGTATTGTACGGAAATCAACTGGTGACTTGGCCGCACAGTCTACCCCCAAGAATGTCGGTCCAGTCATCAAACGACATAGGAATCAGAAACGCGCTTCGACCTCCAAACAACAAGGTGCCGGGCCTGGACGCACTGGAAAACCTAAAAATTCAATAACTGTTCGTCATGACTCTTTCATAATCATGAACCTTGAAGATAACCTTGACCTTCTCCTCAGTTTGCAGGACAAAAATGACAGGATGCTCTAGGGAGAATGAAACAAGCTTGAACTTCCTAGAATAGAGCCTCTGACTCACACAGTTGACTCGGGGGAAGGACTATAAGCATCAAAACCACCCAGGCTACTTCGTGTAACACTCAAGAATGCTTCCGACGTAGAGAACTTCTTGGTAGCTAGTCACTTACTGAAATCCGATGAAAACGTAAGAATACTGCCTGACATACCGTATTCTGATCAAAATCTCATCCTGAACATCCCTAAAGAATCTCGCGAGAAGTTTTCTTGCGAAAGAAATACTACTTGCACCATTTGAACTATATAGTTCAAATGGTGCAAATAGATGAATTCATTAATATTAATGAATTCATCTACACCATTTGTATTCCGATTAACTGATAACTGGATCAAATTTAGAAGGGTTAGTTCACAACCTTCAAAGTTGTAAAGACAGTAGAGTTTCAATGTGTTATGGGATGGAAACTCTTAACTTACCAATATGAAAAAGAGCTACACAACAGACTCATATGACCTTCGGACGACCTCAAGACGACAAATGTTGCGCGGTTGGTCATAAGTGATTAGACAGTTAAATGGGATGAATGACTGTGCATGGACAAAAAAGATTTCAGTCAAAAGGCTTTCGTATGTTGTAGAGGTGGATCACTGCCCCTCCAGATGGAAACCTGTGCATATTTAACAGGCGCAAGAGAAATAGCGTTTTTGGTTTCTGAGTGGAAATCATAGGAAGCAGAATAATTTATAGTATATATCTCCTAATATATTTCTCACGAAAATTAAAAAAGGTTGATATCCTTGCGCTTTTTCCTCGTTGTTTTGGTGCGACTACAAGTATTTGATAACGTCCTTGGTTGCTCAGGAATCTGACTCCAGTTAGGTCGGATGAATGATTGTTATTGAAATATATAAATGACTTGTAGCTGTAAATAAATCCCCAAACTCAATAGCTTTCTAAGTGTTCGACATTGGATGCTGACCACATTGTTTTAAGTGGAATTGTTTAACTGAAGGTGTTCGGTCATGCATCCGCCCCAGATCACGTTTCGCCCCAGCGTGGAAACAGCTCCTACGTTCACTAGCCAGATTAGAGTAAACGCTTCTCGATATATTGATAACGCATCAAATATACCCTTCCTACCTCTTCTCGTCTGACTTCTGATTTCTACTGGTTGGGAAAAGATTCGAATATAGAAGGTGTTACTGGTTTAGAGTTGCCAAACTTCAAGACTAGTTGTATCTTCAGTGGTGAGCCCGACGTGATACGCTTCTTCGCTCGTTTCTTGACCGACTACGATCATTACGAAATCGCAGATATCGTGTTAATGTATGACACACCCATCCTAGTATATAATTATCGACTTAACTCGCGTTGATGAATAACGTGAATAAATAGGCCAGATACAAAAATGGATGTTGAATATGTATATTTCATGCACTCAGTGACTTAAACAGGCAATAAGGGAGATGAAACAAAGAGGGAGGAGCGAAACAGATTTGAGAAGGCAAATGAGCCAACTCAGTTTAATCAAGCGTTAATCAACGTTTATAGTCACACAAAAATAAGCTACGGACATGTTATGAGTAGAGTAAGATGTGCACACACATGCTAACCCAAAAAGTCAGAATAAATATGTCAATAAATGACAAGGTGAAAATGTGATTCGACTGCACTAAGTCTAGTAATTCCGGCAGTCATCTGTGAACTTCCATATCTTCTAGTTCTAGTGAGGGCGTTTGTCTCACGATATTAGGGTTTATGGATACGAACACTGTGCACATTAAGACAGGACGCTGGTAGGTCGCTATGTGAAAAATAATAAAGTGACAATTTGGATGCTATGGGAAGACGATTGTTTTAGGAAATAAATAAATAAGATACTTTATTGGCAATGCACATACTATGAGACCAAAGTGTAGGAATAATAATCAGTTCCCAGTAGTGCCTTGGTCTCAAATTCTCGTTTTGTTTCCTGAGACCGTTTTTCCAAACGTGGTAACCATTAAGGATAGTCTGGTAAGCATCATGACTTCGTTTATTCTTACTAAGTTCCATCTCAAGAATCTCCACCTTTCTCTGTAAATTACGATCCCTTGACCTGTAATCCACTATCTGCTACTTCATAGTTTCCCACTTTATGTTTGGACTCGTTTTCCCTGGTATCGGAACTACAAAGTGACCATTGTCGAAGCGCGTGCCTCTTTCCACAATCTCTATAGCCGCTTTGTCTTCTACTGATAGTGATTTATCAATTGAATAGACATAGGCAAACTCCACATCATAGAGCTTATGTATTTGGTCTTCTAATGTCTTGTAGCTGTAAATAAATCCCCAAAATCAATAGCTCATTAAGTGTTCGACATTGGATGCTGACCACGTTGTTTAAGTGGACTTGTTTAACTGAAGGTTTTCGGTCATGCATCCGCACCAGATCACGTTGCAACACGGCGTGGGACACAGCTCATACGTTACAACAGCCAGTTAAGAACGAAGTCTCTCGATATATTGGTAACGAATCAACTATATCTTTCCTATCTCTCCTCGTCTGACTTCTGGTTTCTATTCGACTGGGAACGAACGATTATAGAAGATACTACTGGATGCTAGTTGCAAAACTAGAATATCCGTTGTATCCTCATTGGTGAGCCCGACGTGATCTGGTACACCAAGCCAATATACTGTGAGTCTGTTCCATTTTGGAATATTATTATTCATTGTTATTCTTTATTCGAATTTTATATATTGTGATATACTGTTTTTTCGCGAATTTTTTTTCCCGGATATATTTTAATTAGACATTTTTCGTTATCTATATTACTATGACGGAACACACCCAAGGTTTTTAAGTTAAAGTCTATTCCCCCTATTTCGATTCAGTTAACGCCATTTTGGCCCGACAATATCGAGTCCTGGTTCTGCTACGCAGAAGCTGATTTTTGCATGCACGGGATCACGGACTCGCGCACACGATTCCTCGCAGTAGTTAAGGCGTTACCGCGCGAGTTTAACAGGTACGTAACATCTAGTATGTTTACTAGTGATGTTTCGGAACCTTACGAAACTCTCAAACGTTCGATTCTAAAACGTGGAGACCTAACCGACCGACAACGGTTAGACCAACTCTTCCATAACATCGACTTGCAATAGGGTTCTGCGACAGACATGTTGCTAAGAATGAGAGAGGTTATCGGCCAACGAACTTTCGATGATGGCCTATTCAGACAACTTTTCTTGTCTAAACTTCCTCATCAGGTGCAGGTAGTGCTTGTTTCATTTCAAAACAATGCCATAGATGAGCCGGCTGCATCTGCCGACCGAATCTTAGAAATCACTAGATCTTCTAAGGCCGAGGTTTTTTCCGTCGAGGAAAAACCCCAATCGATCCCGACTGACATAGCCGAACTATGTCACACGCTTACACGATATCTTAGAGTTCGTAATGACCGTAGTCGGTCAAAAACCCCGCGTAGAAGTGTCTCACGTAAGCGATCTGCCTCTCGACCACGAGAGACAGACAACCCCGACTGGTGCTGGTATCACAACTAGTACGGTAAATCTTCTAGAAATTGCAGGAAGCCCTGCAATTACCCGAAGTCTAAAGCGACTGACACGATTAAGATTTCGGGAAACTTCCCAGCCGGCACGCGTTAACGGCAACCGTAGCCGGCGAACACAGCCGCCTCTTATATGTCACGGATGTGACTACGAAAGTTCGCTACCTCGTCGACACTGGAGCAGAAGTTAGCGTTCTTCCAGCAAATCCCGACGACAGACTTCGTGAGTCTGTTTTAAGTTTACAGGCGGCAAACGGAAAGCCGATCGCTACTTACGGTAAAAGGTACGTCTACCTTAACGTGGGTTTACGCAAACCCATACACTGGATTTTCGTGGTTGCAGATGTCTCTATGCCAATCATTGGTATAGACCTGTTACAATATCACAATCTACTCATCGACACACGCTCACGAAGGTTAATAGACGGAAACACCAAGTTATCTGTTTGCGTAACTCCTTGTTCTGATTGCAGGTTATCCCCAGTCACGATTAAGCACACCATAGACCCCTTGTACCAATCAGTACTCGACAAATACCCCGGGATATACCAATCGCAATCGAAATCGCCTTGTGTAACCAGCAATGTTACACATCACATCTCGACTACAGGACCACCTGTATTCTCGAAAGCCCGAAGACTCGCTACCGAAAAACTTAGGTTAGCCAAAAACGAATTCGACCACATGATGGACCTAGGGATAATTCGACCATCGAATAGTCCATGGTCATCCCCATTGCACATGGCCCCTAAAAGGGACAGCAATGATTGGGGGCCAAATGGTGATTATCGGCGTCTGAATGCAAAAACCATTCCCGATCGTTATCCGTTGCCTCATATTCACGATTTGACAGCTACCTTGAAAGGTTCAACTGTCTTTTCAAAAATCGACTTAGTTAAGGCTTATAATCAAATACCGATGGCAACCGACGACATTCCTAAAACCGCCATCATCTCTCCTTTCGGTCTTTACGAATTCTTGCGAATGCCTTTTGGTTTAAGAAATGCGGCTCAAACCTTCCAAAGGTTTATAGACGACGTCTTCCGAGGTCTCAACTTCGTACATGCGTATGTTGATGACTGTCTAATAGCAAGTCCGGACAGAGAATCGCATCTCAAGCATCTGGACATTGTTTTCGATCGACTCCAAAGGCATGGCATTACTGTCAACATTCAGAAATGCCAAATGGGAACTAACTCCTTAGACTTCTTAGGACACACTATTGATGCCCAAGGCATCCGACCCCTTAGGAGCAAAGTGGCGGCCATTCTGGATTACTCAGAACCGACCACGACCAAGCAGTTACGAACTTTTAACGGACTTGTAAGTTTCTATAGACGGTTCATACCCAAATGCGCATCCCTTATGAAACCGTTAACCGACCAGCTTCGTGGAAATGCAAAATCAATTAGTTTAGACGACATAGCCCGTAAAGCATTCTCCACAGTTAAGGAACACATCGCTAAAGCAACCCTGCTTGCTCATCAGGACACTCAAGCGCCCATTAGTATCGCTGTAGACGCATCTGACTCAGCAATCGGAGGAGTCTTACAACAATGGGTTGACAACTCTTGGCAACCTTTAGGATTTTTCTCCAGACGGTTGTTAGACGCGGAATCTAGGTACAGCACGTTCGGTAGGGAACTCCTAGCTATGTATTGTGCTGTACGGCATTTCCAACATTCCACCGAAGGAAGAGAATTCACGCTTTTTACTGATCACAAACCTCTTACCTTCTCCTTAAGTTCATCTTCAGACAAGTACTCACCGCGAGAGTCTCGACAACTGGACTACATTTCGCAGTTTACTTCAGACATACAACACATTTCTGGAGCAAACAATGTAGTCGCAGACGCCTTGTCTCGAATAAGTTCCTTGAACAGTGTTATAATTGTATTTTTTCCTATATAAACGACCCAGCAATTCTGTTGCTTAGTATTCTTATACGACGACACTCGACAAGACCCCAAAATCAGAACACGTTGAACAGGAATGAAATTGTATTCAAAATAATAATAATAAGTGAACAGCAATCAATAGTTTAAATATCGTTCATATATTTATAGTATATACATAAGAAGCTTATAGATTTTTCTGCAATAATATGCCCGGGCTGATCAGTTTAAAATTAACCAATCAGCGCGCAGTAACACCATCATGCATAAAACATGCTTAATCCAATCTATATCCCACTAACACCTCCCCCTTGAGCAGATTCGTAGGATCTGGTGTTAGGGCCCAACTGGTTTGTGCTTCCGGTCAGTCCACCTTCTAGGTAATAAGGACGTTGTATCATCCTTCGTTTGCACCTTGACTGTCCTGTCTGTTTCAGGTGTTTTGATCTCAAAGGTGTCTAGCAGAACATTAAGAGGTAATCTTTGCTGCGTTTCGTTGTTGGAGATAGAGGTTGATTTCAGTTGGTTAGCATGACGCACCCAGATTTCTGAACCAACGGACACCTCGTAAACCACATTTCCTTTCTTTTGCACGATCCGACCAGCTATCCATGTAGGATGTTTTCCTCGATAGTCCATAGCAAGTGCCTTTTGACCCACACTGAACAATCGTTTTTGTGCTCCATGATGACTATTGTACTGTTTCTCCATCATCACGTTTCGTTGCAGCTTAAGAGCTGGAGTCGGACGAATGCTGTCAAAATGTGTACGTATTTTTCTGCCAAGTAACGCTTCCGCTGGGGAAACTCCATTTGTTTTCTGAAGGTTCGGTGTCGAACGGTGTATAAACAAGAACCTCTCTAAGATCTCTTCGGTGTCCCCCTCCCCTCTTGATTTTTTAGAGCATTTTTGAACGTACCAACAAAACGTTCTACTTGGCCATTCGATTGCGGATGGAATGGAGGTGTTCTGATGTGCCTGATTCCGTTCTGCTGACAAAATGCTGAAAAGTCTTATCTGACTTCACCTGACGACACTGGAGTGTTTCGAATTGCCGCTGCTGCTACACACCGTATTTCTGGAAGCTTTTTACCTGTCTTTTTTGCATATGAAGTGGTATCTAATGATGGACACGACACGTTACACACACTGTTGATGGGTATATCCATTAATCCAAGCTTTTCTAACATATCTAGATCAAGTAGATCAAGGTTTGGTCGTTCTGTTAGATAGCATACTCCTTTACAGTTATTTCCATTGAAGGAAAATTCACACTGCAATTCGCCAACTAGTTTTAGTACGCCTCCAGATGCATTTTTAGCCGTTTTTTTCGATGGCTTCATTGTCAGCTTTCCCAGCAAGTTATACGTCTCTCTAGACACTAGAGTAATATCGGATGCTGTGTCAATTTGAAGAAGAGCCGCTATACCATTAATCTGGATCGTAACATACTTTCTCCGAATGTCATAGTCTGTTTGAAAAGCTGCTACCAGAGAAAGAGATTTAGACTCAGCTGATTTCACCACACGTGGAAGACGTTTATACTTCTTCTTGGGCTGGGACGTACGATCCGGTGGACAATGGCATTCTTTATGTCCACGTCTGTTGCACACCTGACATTTATGCTTCTTAAATGGACAGAACCGTACATAATGCCAATCGCCGCATAACCAACAGGCATCCGTTGGTTTGTTATGAGTTTTATTCGGCTTCTGACTTTTTAACCTAGTCATAGCATTTACACTACTGCAGGTTAAATTAGAGTTTACCTGTTCAATTAACTGATTGTCGTGTCTGATGTTTTGTAGTCGTTTACACTCATCTGTCGATGTCCTGAGTGTGACGTTTTGGTCTTGATCCAAACGAGTTAGAAGTCTGGTTCTAATTTCAGCATCTTGTGGTGACTGGAGAGCTTTGATGAATACAAGGCATTTAAATTGATCTTCTGTCAACGAGCGTAACTTGAACCGTTCACACTCTCTGTTGACGACGTCTGCTAGAGCACCATATTCATCGGCTTCACGTTTCACCAAATTCAGACACTGGTAGCGAATACTAACCAATGAGGAAGATTCACCGAATATCTCTGATAATTGCGTTACCGTCTCCTCGAAACTGAGCTCTCGAGGTAACTTTGGTAATATATGATCAGCATAACGTGCATGTTCATTGCTTCTCAACTTGCGCATCAACAACCGAGTCTTCCATGCGTCATCTTGTTGACAGAATTCTATTCTAAATGTATCTTCCCAACGCTTGAACCATGTGAGAAAAGTATTTCCACTTTCGGGATCATATATGAATTCTGGAATGCTGCTAGCAACTGCATCACAAGAAGTACTTGAAACAGCATGTGAACTCGAGTTTTGGATGCTAAACTGTTGCATCAGAGCCTCCAACAACCGCATTTGTGCATCAAGTTGTGCTTGCTGTTGTTGTAGTATTCGGCTGAGCTGGTCATCTGATATAGGCATTTTGAATGAATTTTCCTTTTTCCTCGTCGCCACTGTTATGATTGTGGTTTTTTTATATATAAAAGACCCAGCTATTCCTATTGCTTAGTATTCTTATACGACGACACTCGACAAGACCCCAAAATCAGAACACGTTGAACAGGAATGAAATTGTATTCAAAATAATAATAATAAGTGAACAGCAATCAATAGTTTAAATATCGTTCATATATTTATAGTATATACATAAGAAGCTTGTAGATTTTTCTGCAATAATATGCCCGGGCTGATCAGTTTAAAATTAACCAATCAGCGCGCAGTAACACCATCATGCATAAAACATGCTTAATCCAATCTATATCCCACTAACAAACAATTTCCAAGGAATCGACCTTCTTAAACTCGCTCGGCTTCAAAAAGAAGACATTGATCTTCAGCATGAGTTATCCTCGACAACTCTTAAACTAAGTATTAAGCAGATGGGAACAGGTAAGCAAACCTTACTCTGTGACACATCTACAGGTAGGGATCGTCCAATAGTACCAAAACATTATCGACGCAACGTCTTCAATACGTTGCACAATCTTTCTCATCCAGGTGCTCGTGCAACAGTCAAACTTATAGCCGAACGCTTTTGTTGGCCTGGCATGAATAAAGACGTGAGGGGGTGGGCACGCTCCTGTGTAAGCTGTCAGAAATCCAAGGTCATAAGACACAACAAATGTCCCTTAGGCTCTTTCAAAACCACTGACGCTCGTTTCGACCACGTCCATCTAGATTTGGTAGGACTATTACCCGACTCGAATGGATACTCATATCTCCTAACATGCGTAGACCGTTTTACTCGATGGCCAGAAGCAGTACCGATTAAGGACATTACTGCTGAAACCGTGGCCCGCGCTTTCGTCGAACGATGGGTAGCAAATTTCGGCTGCCCTTCCACGATCACTACAGACCGCGGACGCCAGTTGGAATCTGGACTTTTCCGTTGTCTGACCTCGCTATTAGGAATCACGCGCTTCCGAACGACCGCCTACCACCCACAAGTAAACGGGTTGGTAGAACGTTTTCATCGACAACTAAAAGCTTCATTATCAGCTTCAAACGTTTCACAGTAAACAGACGCTCTTCCACTCGTCTTGCTAGGTATCCGCAATGCAGTGAAAGCTGACATTGGATACACGGCATCTCAACTCGTTTACGGAACGACACTCCGACTCCCAGGAGAATTCGTGGATCCTTCAGCTTCTTTATTGAACATGGATCTAAACTCTTACACGAGTAGGCTTTCAAACGCTATGCGTTCAGTTAAACCTGCTCACACTCGACCTCAATCAACTGATGTTTTCGTTCAACCCGAATTACGACATAGTACACACGTCTTCATTCGTCGAGACTCACATCGACGACCCCTCGAATCAGCTTACGAAGGACCCTTCAAAGTTCTTCAACGCGAACCTAAGTACTATGTAGTCGATAAGAACGGTACGAACGATAGCATCAGTATCGACCGACTCAAAGCAGCGTACTTAGAAGGAAACCCTAGTTACGTCGATTTTCCTTCGGTACAATCGTACGACACGGCTCCTACACTCGTAGTACCCTACACGACAGCCGACACACAACTTGACACTTCGTCAACGTCGATAGATAAACCTAAAACAACGCGTTCTGGAAGACGAGTAAGATTTCCAGAACACCTTAACGAATATTGCACGTAGGACATAAGCTTTATCTTGAATTACCCTTTCATAGTTTATTATAAAATTTTTTTTAATATACGTAGGACATAAGCTTTATCTTGAATTACCATTTCATAGTTTATTATAAAAAAATTTTCTTTAATATGCTCATTTTTTTATTTATATAAAAGAAACCAAAAAAGAACCGTTTTTTTCCCGATCGCTTTTACGCTTTTGTAAGTGTACTAGTTTATTTTTTCCGCTCATCTTGTGTCCCTACGCAAGTACGAGTGTATTTTCGACATGCACTCACACGTTTTATTTTTCCTCTTTTCCAGGACGGCTGGAAAAGAACGACGAAGTTTCGCAAGGAACCGAAATTTTCATTGTACTATATTTCTTTATTGCTATGTTGTACATTTTGGTCCCATAGTTTAAGGAAAGACGACCAGACGCTGCTAATCGAAGCAAGCTATCAGAAGAGTGTTTACCAACGACAAACTCGTTGGGTTTAAACTTCTGGCTGGTCACGTCTTAGGGGCATCACTACCTCACTAGGGGGGGAGTGATCTGTAGCTGTAAATAAATCCCCAAAATCAATAGCTCATTAAGTGTTCGACATTGGATGCTGACCACGTTGTTTAAGTGGACTTGTTTAACTGAAGGTTTACGGTCATGCATCCGCACCAGATCACGTTGCAACACGGCGTGGGACACAGCTCATACGTTACAACAGCCAGTTAAGAACGAAGTCTCTCGATATATTGGTAACGAATCAAATATATCTTTCCTATCTCTCCTCGTCTGACTTCTGGTTTCTATTCGACTGGGAACGAACGATTATAGAAGATACTACTGGATGCTAGTTGCAAAACTAGAATATCCGTTGTATCCTCAGTCTGTACCTTACTGGTATGATTAATAACTCTTTTCCTAAATCCCGGGTATGATGCAGGTTCAAACACAGTACATCCCAGCAACGTTTTCACGGAGTATGGGTTTTTCCTCCCACCCAACCTCTGGTCAAATACCCAGTGGGCTTCCGGGACGTCACAACAAATCAGCAGTAGGTCTTCTCCAGAATCTAGACTATTTAATGGCACATCACCCAAATGCGGCCACTTCACTGGGCTGTTCATTGCCGACCTCGTTGGCTTATGCCCTGATATACGTGACACAATCAGAGCTCCATCAATCGTAACATGCTCAGACTGATCTAAAGAATATACTTCAGAACGCGCCTTCGTGATCTTTGTTCTTCTGTTACCACCTACGGTCTGAACTACCACTGACGCCTGGTCCTCCTTCAGCCCGAGCGATCTCAAACAGTCTGACATTTTATTATCTATACCAGCCCATCCTACGAGGTAATCAGGGGTGTGGTTTGGTAAGAACTTTTGATAAAAACACTCACTGACAGGATCTTGTATTTACAGATAAAGGTTAAACTATTACAATGGTCTCGTAGTATGACCAAGGTAAGATGTCTCAATAAAGTACCATCATTGACTTCAATTGACCTCAGCCGGCTCTTATCAAATGTACAATATCTATTGTAAGTTCTTTAAGTCAAGGCATGTTCAACTACAAGGACAATTTCATTGGGAACCCATTGTCACTACAGCCGTGTAATTTAAAACAGACACTGCCAAATACATTTGTTTAGTCAGGCATTCTGGTCATATAGCATAGCAAACCACCCGAGACACTTCTAATATACCTTAGGTTGTAAACACAGTTAGTCCACGTTTTTTGCCTCTGCAAATGATAAGATATATTTTCCTTCCGACCACTCTTATCATTTTTCATCATTTTGTGCGTAAAGCATTTTAAAGAGCATGAGATTGACACTATCCGATTTGACGCAACCAGAATAGAATAGCCGTTTTTAGTGCTTACAAAAGAGTGATATCTGGCTCTTTCGAGTAGTGTCATGTTCATTTGAATTGTCAATGTTCGACGTAACTGTTACCGTTGATATTGAACTATTGCTTTGTATTTCCCTCCACTCTCATGGACCAATCAGTGCCATAAGGGGGACCGAGGTTATTCAATAAAATGGATGTACCTGCAAAGTCTGGCGGTGATGAACCTGGAGTTCTGAAAGAGGTAAAAGTGTTCATATCCAGTAATGCTTGAAGGTTGACTGCTATATTTCCCCAGCTTTGCAGAAACAAATCCTATTGCTTTTGGTAGGTCATTTATATTACGTTTCTATATCAAGTATAAAAATCGAGAGAATTATCACACACTAGATAACGAGTCAATTAAAGAAGCTCGTATTAAGCCGAATCTTGATTTGCTTGAATTTGTTGTTAGGGATGGGCGGAGTTCTTGTGTTGAATCTGTCGGTGAGCAGATGTATGTATATGTTTTTTTCAATATTATCATTCTTTAAGAGACACATATTTACTTCGGTCAAACACCGTCACATTTCCGAGGACGTTACTTGGGTACTTTGTCAATGGTAAGCTGTATACCTATGTTTGATGTACTAGATGAATGCCACTTCATACCGCTTAAACGAGACGCTTTGGTTTTGGATACGTGTAAAGAAGCAGTTAAAGGTATGAATCTTTTTGTTGGAGTCTTAGCCATCTTTGTATACCATTATGTCTATTCAGAAGTGAAAATACCTCATATTTTGTTTCGATAACTTTTGAGTTGGGGATATAGATTCACCACCGATTTTGTAATCAGCTTTTGGGCTGCACTTCAGGAGTAAGATTGAAGGAGTGCCGTTTACTTTGTTTCTGTGCAAAATGTTCCTCTTTTTACTTCTATTCATCTCAGATGCATTCTACTAGCTGAATATAACTTACTGAGATAATCTTATAATCGTGTTTATTTTTCATAACTACCACATCTCATCAGTTTACATTATTCATGGATATGCGAGACTTTCGTTGAAACTCTCAGCTTGGTTTGAACAGTCAAGTAGTACCTGGCTGTCACATAATAATCACACTTTTAGGTCCAGCACATATATTGTCCATTACATTACAAACCATTACTGGATGCTACATACAACTTGGAAGTATAATATGGCGGGAAAGACTTAGGCCTGATAATCTAGTCTCAATTAATTAGAAAATAATCCTTGAAGTTGGTTTTATAAACGTATTTGTCTTTGTGTGATTAATCTGTCTGTAGACTTGTTGTTTTATACAATAAATCTGGCCTTTGAATCGGCAGTTGTCTTTCGTATCAGTTCATCCAATAGGTCATGTCAATACCCTCGTTTCATGATCAGTCATCACATGGCCATGTCGTATCATTATAGGTCATTTTGGTGACTGACATTTAAGTGGTGTTTCTTTCATAAAGTGCGTTTCTGCAAAAGATTTCTGCCTCACACAACTAACGTTTTTTAAGCCTCTTCATAGATACTGCTTTTTTGATCCTTTTGTACATTATTATTATTTAGCATTCATTCTGTAATTAGGCATTATCTTGTTGGGGTGATCTAGAAAACTTCTCACAAATGACAAGAAAGGCTCAGGAAACACTGAGAAGCATTTTTTTCCAATCAGCGTTCACTAGAAGTTTTGCCAGAAACATCACGAAAGTGGAAAGTCACATGTGAAGTTTCTGATTGGCTGATTCCTATACTGCTACTATGTTTAGTAGCATTCCAGAATTTTTGGGAAAACCCAAAGACTTCTAAAATACTATAAAAGCCCTGTATTTTCTGTACATGGATGGACCTTTGGAGTAAAGTGCTTCTCTCATATTTTGGGCCTTTTCTCTCGTGTTCAAGTTGCTGTGTAGATTTAGCTTGGGGGTTACGAGAATAGCTTAGGAACCGAGTGTAGCGTTCAACTAGCAGGACTCATCACATTTACTAATCTATTTCTCCCCTCGTATATTGCGATTTGATGCTTTTAGTGCCGGTCTCTGCATTTGTATTCTTACCTATGAAATAGACGTTATCTTTTTTACCTATCTTTTCTTAGCTATTCGGATATCATTTATTTCATTGACGAATAAATTTTTTTAGGGACTAATCTGATTTATTCATTATTAATTAGTTAACGAAGTACGTTTAGAATATTCAAAACTACATTTCATATGATCGTTTCTGTTTTCTTTCATAATACTTTTCAGTTGATAAGACAAACCAGAATTCTGATTCATCAACTTCAACTCCTGTGGCTCCTGCAGCGTTCGTTTCTGCCCGTCTTAGGACTGCCGATGCAATTGCACTACGAGGTCCTATGGCGAGTCGTCGTAAGCCTGCAGATAGTGATCCTGATGTTATATTTCTGAAACAACAGGTCCAAGCACCATGGTGTCCAGTACAATATAAACGATTTATTGTAGGTTCAAAATTAATTAGTAATATTTCCTGTGCCATTTCATAATTTAGTCTCGTATGATTAGTAATTTAGCTTTACAAATAATTACTAATCAAGTACTGTGTTTAGTACTTAGTAAGTACTTGGTATCAATGTACATGGATTTCGTATCTCCTAGAAGCTCAGGAAAATTAACTTTGAGCGAAAGTAAACACTTATTCACTGCATGAGAATCAAATCAAAAGTCCCCAAAGTTTATAAAAAAGTTAAGATTGAGCCCAGGACAGGGTTGAATGAAGAATGCTGGTGGCTGTCCTATTCTCCTCCATGAGGAGTAGCAGGCGTAAGTAAGTAACCAGCCACAACGTAGGACGAGACACATATATGCATCGGTTCCAGTTGTCGTACCTCGTTAGCACAATAAGATGAACACCGGATTCATATAAGTAGTTACTTCAATGATAGTAATATATGAAACAAAGATTGCGGATAAGGAAGAAAGAATTAGTTCGTAGAAATTAAGGTATAAAGTAATTTTAATCTCACGGCTTAAGGAAAAACAAATAGTATATACACCTACGCTATTGTGGTCGATTCTGAGCCATGTCACTCAGAGTCTAACCATTGGTTACGACAGTCGTGCGGACCCCAACCAAGTAGTCTGCATCTACTAACATGGCTCAGCTCAAATGCGACAAATATTTCTAAGACATCTTTGATCAAATAATAATAACTTATGAGTATCTTCTACTCCTAATGGCCATGTTTCGCAGCCGTAAAGTAGAACAAATTTATTTTATTTATTATTTAAACACAAATATTGGTACAAGGAAGCACCAGATACATATGCGCCTCACAAGTCTCATTCGATTTGTTACTGTCCAGGTGCCCAAACCGAAGCAGGTGGTTTTCTTAGGGGGTCACACCTACAGCCTTTGACCTAAAGGTCTGATCCACAAGAGAGTGAAGCATCGTGAGGAGATGCAGTCCCATGGTAACCGGTGACCAACGATTGATTCGTACGCCATTTGTTACTTCAGGATACTGGAACCCATGTGTACCATTGGTTTGGAATGAGGGGTTTTCAACTCCCCTAGGTGAATTTTCCGTGTCCACCAACCCGGTTAATGCGCCGGACATTGGCTTTTCGTCCTCTTAATTTTGTAAACGACACCCTCGCCACGAGAGGGCAGTGAGCAGGACTTCCCTGGCAGAGGCTATATACGCGTGGCCATGTGAGAGCATTTGGAGAGGGAGAGCGGACTCTTCTGACTCTCGGCCGTACCAGGGCATTTTGGGGCAGTAGAACAAAACGAACTGCCGCACAGTATACTCGTCCTTTCATTGATAAACGGGTATCTCTCCTTCGCGATAGGTGACTTAAGTTGGCAAAAGCCAAACGAGCTTTTTGAATCCATGCAGAGATTTCTTCAGACATCAACCCATTAGGGCTGATGAGACTTCCAACATAAGCAACGTGTTCGACTACTTCACTCCCTATCCTTAGGTCTATGGTCAAATCGAACAAAAATGGAGATAGTGGACAGCCTTTCTGTACACCAGTTAATGTCGCAAAATCAGATGACAGTTCTCTGTAAGCTCTGACTCGACTGGTGTTGTTTGAGCAAAGAGCATTCACAAGGTTTATGTACTTCTGAGGTACACCTTTCAATGACAGACACTGCCACCCAGCCCCTTGGTCTGCAGAGTCAAATGATGCTTCAAAGTCACTTACACTTGATTCCTTAATTTTAGTTTCTTTTATTAATCTGAAAAGCTGTTTGGTTTTACCTACAACCGCTGCCTTTTTCATCTCTTTTGCTTTCGTTCCCCATCATTGCTCACAGTCGTTCCTTAAACTTTTGGTTAACACAGATCTGATTTGTTTTCGCTCCTTATCATGTTCGGAGCCTGATAGGATGCGTTTACGAGTATCCATCAGTGCAATAGACTCAGTGGAAATCCACTGGTTTTTCGTGACCCTTTGGTTCAATTCACTGATAGATGTCGCTGCTGTTTTCATAGCTTTTCGTGTATCTTTCCAAGCAATGTTTGGGTCAGCCTCGTTTTCAGCATTCCTGGAATTCACCTTTGCTTGTATCGTCTCTGAGTTCAACTTTAATGGGTCTTTTTAATATGGCTTTTCTGCATTGAGTGAGGCGCAAGCAAATGCGTGCTCTTATTTGTGCATGATTAGTCCAAACAGGTATTCTAGAACGAGCGACAGTCTTCTATCAAGCCTCTCCAACTATGACTGATGGCAATATGGTCTATTTGAATCCATCGTTGGTTTGGTGCAGGAGATTGCCATGTTAGACGATGTCTCTTCTTATGCCTAAAATAAGTGCTTGTTAAGAATAAACGATTGTCTGAGCACAGTTGTAACAAGTCACCATTGTCTATTCACTTAGTCGGAATACTAATATGCCCACCTGAATGTCCTTCTGTTTGGCTTAAGCTACCTACCTGGGCATTAAAGTCACCTGCTACGAGTACTATATCTGAGCGTTTAGCTTTCTGAAGAGGTTCAGAAAGCTTTCTGTAAAGGTCATATTTCACTTCATCCGGGCTGCACTCAGTGGGAGCGTAGGCAGAAACAACGAAAAGGCAACGACGTGTGTCCCTATCCTCCCGAGTCCTTACGGAGCCATTTAGTCGAACAGCGGTATGGCAACTCGAACTGATGTACGTACGTACGAAGTTCTACGTTGTGACTGACTGATTGAGTCGAACAGCACATAGGCGACTGTTAACGGGGATCCACTCTAGTAGTTTGTCCCGCCCTCGTACTTAGTGCTATGCCTACACCCGCCAGTCCATGAGAACTAGCCATCGGGTCTTCAGATACACGGAGGGTGCGTCTTATCGGCTCTTCGTTTTGGCGAGGTGAGGTCAAGTGAATGCCCACACTAGGATTCTACATGTGTGTTTCGGAGACACAGCATACATCAGTGGTATGATATTCTAGGGTTTTAGCTAAGGAGGCCTGCTGATCGATTTGACATAGAGTGCGTACGTTGAATGCGCCAGTGTGTAGTTTGGAGCGAGGTTTCAGTAGCCTTGGGACAGTATTTCGCTCACTAAAATCGTTGGCTATGGTGACACTTGATGAAGAAGTCAAAAGAAGTTTAGTGTTGAAAGTCGAGGCGGAGAATTAGTAGGGATCGAAGAGGGAAATTGATTATGAATACAGTGCTGTTAGAGGTATGGGGGTGGTTCTCACTTCCAGGTTGCCCACACAGTGGAAGGGTTCTTCTAGTGATACCTGGAAAGGAAATTGGGTTATAGTCAAAGTTTTTTGATAAACGAAACAGATTTGTGTCGACAGTAGAGGAGACTATTTTCAGCGTACTTTTAGTCTTTGAATTTTATTCCTACTATTCACTCAACAGTTCTGTTCTGGTTATGTATCCTTTTTACTGAAGTGTTGTCTTTGTAAAGCTTATATTTCGTGCTTTTCATAGTACTGTGGTGTGTGCTAATTCTACGAATAGATATAAGTAGTATGTTTTCAGGAATTGGAATTTCGATGCTTACTGACAGAAGGGGAAAATGAGAAGAGTAAAAAAACCAGTTTGAGTAACAACAGAAATAAAAGGACGAGGAAGTTTGTAAAAGATAATTCAAGGAAGATGTGCAAATGGTGTATTCAATGTATTGTTTTTCATATATTACAAATTCAGTGTGTGATGTTGCATAATACAATAGATCGGTTTACCCTGCATAAACTCTTCATTCATTATAGTACTGATTAGTAGCATTTCTGAAATGAGTTAAGTCTCTCACTTTATGTAAAGCCAGATAGCGTGACTCGTATTTCTTAATCAATAGGGTGGTGATTCAGTGATTAAAGAAGTTGTATTCCAACTATTTGATCTCCGATTCAAACCTCCCCCTACCTAATTTGGTTTCGGCACCTGATTATTATTCTTAGCATTCACGTGAGAAGTGTAGCTCAAAGCCTAGTACATGAATCTTTACTTTATAAATGAGTGGGTGTACCATTTATAAATTGTACGACAGCTATATATTCTACGAGGTTTAAGTGGCGTAAATGTTTCTTTTAACAATTGTTGTTCAGTGTGTACTTCATTTTCACTAGACTAAAAAACCGGCTACAAAGTATCAGTAGAATGTAACTAATGTTATTTGTATTCATACATGAATAAACTTATTTTGAGTAAAGTAAAATAAAAACCAATTATTTGGCTATAATTTCAGGTGATTATAACAGCTGTGTAAATCATTTTATTTTATTAGCCTAGTGAAGCTTTTGAAAGGCGTATTCCTTTATTGTATTCAAATGATGATATGCCAGAATTGACTAGAAATCGTGTAACAGGCCCAAGTCAAGAAGAATATGTGAACAGTTTGTTAGCTTCAGTAACACCACATGTCGTTGAGTAAGTATAAAAATCATTGTGTTTTTCTTCAACTTGATTTTAATTATTATGAACACAGAACATCATTTTCCGTTTTGTGATTCCTTACAATTTCAATGGTAATAATGAAAGATTATTTAATTTATTTGAACACATAAACATTGGTACAAGGGGTACCAAATACTTATGCGCCACTCAATAACAATGAAGTCGTGAAGAGATGGAGAATGTAAAGTGAGTATGATAGAAAGAACAAGGGACAGAAATCAGTGTATGGGATTGAAATGAGTAATAATAATGGAAGAAACAGTTCAGGTAGCAAAAATATAACCAGGGAGAATTCTTTCAGCTTAGAAAGTTACGTTCATTTTTATGAAGAAAGTAAAAAAAAGTTACTGCAGGATCGCTACAGGCTTCTATTCTGAGCCATATCTGATAACATCTCTGGCCACTGTGTTACACCATCTCTCGGGTCCCAACCAGGGAGTCGTGAAGGGCTAACAAAAGCCAATTCTGTACAGCATTCCTTCATACCATGTCATAAACTGACCTCCTCTCAATGGAAAAAATCTCACTCAATTCTTTCAAATATTGACTAGTAATTTCCTATGTTGATAAAAAAGACCAGTACTCTGGTCTTCACTGATTATCGAATCCTACTGTTTTTGAAACATGATGTGGTCACTAAACTAAGTTACACCAGCATTAAATCAATATGCAGAATATGTGGCTTGTTCATTATAAATATGGAGTCAGTTCTCGATACGTCTATACAAATCCTTTGGTACTCAGATGGTATTACTAGTTCACAAATACACAATGAGCGTGGTGCGTAGCCCATCACTAGAGAATGTAAATTGTTTTTGTTGTACTAGTCAGTTACCACTTTACAATAAATTGGATTTTCTTATCGGATTTTCGGTGGGAAAATTTAGATGAAATCCCTTAAATTAAGTCTCGTTTTTTTATTAATCCAACAAGATTAAGGTGATTCATTGCCCTACCGAGATTTTAATTTACATTCTCCACTGCACCAATTGATAACCTATTCATTTCCATTACTTTAAGCTAGTAGGTCTAAACCCCAATAATAAAAATAGATTGTCATACCAGTTCGTGACAGTAGGTGTAAGACTTAGAGACATTATCTTCTTGTTAATTTTCAACAAAAATACCTAACTATTCTTAAACTGTTTGATGTAGATTGTTTCACTAAATTTCAATCTTTGTGTGAGTAGTTGGCTAAAAAAGGGTTTTTCAGCATATGTTATACAGAAATAAATACTTTACCATTTTTGAGTTCATACACGAGTTTTTCCCATAGGACTGGTTTAACGTTAATACAATTTATCGTAAATGGTGACATAATGGTCTAAGCACTTGGCTTTAAAATAATGAGTTGCAGGTTCGAACTCCGCTCCTTACATTTTGATTACGAGAACGTAACGGTTATTTTTGAGTTCCACAAAATAGTATTACTTAAAGCCTAGATCATAAACCTGTACTTGATGTATGATGAATTCAAAACGTTGAGTACTTGAATTAGCTTTACTTTCCACATGTACCAGGTATTTCTCTACGTTTTACATGCCAAGTACCATCTTGTAGGTTGAACATTCAGATTATACCAACTATGTCCTTGTGCTATATATATATATATATATATATATATATATATATATATATATATTGACTATTTTTCTTGGATGCATTAATCGCTAGTATGTTTTATTATCCTTATTTCTCTAATCAGTTAAGTTATGCTATTGACTAGTATTTATAATGTTTCACCAATGAATAATATATACTTTGTTCATTTAATTTTTCAGTCGTAGTCGCACGGAGCCTGTTAAACTTCCTACTTTGGGAGAACTCATTCAAACAATAATGATAAAAGGTAATATTCTTACTGTTAGTTATATATGTACAGAACATTAAATATGATTTTTGTATGTGAAGATATAGTTGGTTTGTTTAGTGTAACAAGAATATTTTTCAATACGTTACTTACTCTTTTCGATCTTTAGTTAATTATTTGTTAACAAATGAGTAAATTAGGCATACTTTCCTCGATTGAACATTTTTTACATTGAATCTAAAATCTAAAATCTTGAATATTCACATATTCAGCTAGTTGATTTAGTGATACCGTCTTTTGATATCCTTCAAGTTGGGTTTTGTGGGTTGATTCTGTGAGCAAACCATCAATTTAATCACTGTTGTCCTAACGGTTATGCATTCGCCACGATACATGAAGGTCATGTATTCGATCTCTGACAGAGTCTTTAGTGCATACTTTTGGGTAACCCTATGATAAAGCAAAATAATTATTCATTGCTATCTGGTTTCCAATAATACTATAACTGAGATCAATCTGTGACGAACACAATGTACAAATCCGTTAAATAATCATACCAATACGGTGAGTTTTCTTTGCAGCATTTTTAATTTGTTACTTCTAAAGATACAATCATCATTTTACGGGGCAGATTGTGGTTAGAGATTTCATAAGGATGAGTGGATTGTCTGGACCCAGATATTTTTGTAATTACTATAAATCAAGTTCTTACAGGTGTTCAATGCTCTGGATTCAACTTTTTAACTGGATAATTTTTGTTGACTTTTAAAGTTACATCATTACGTAAATGAAGTGATCTGTGTTATCTGAAATGTGATTGTCTGTTACCGGTAATGTGTATACTTAGTATCTGCACTCAGATTTTATTGTTGAAAGTTGTAAGGTTTGTTTGTTTCAACACTGTAAGTCGGCAAATAAACTAACTGATTTCATCTTGTTCAGTTTCTGCTACTAAATGAATTTATTTTGAAAATTTTCATAGTATGAATACACTAAGCTAACAGTTTTCATTTCACATTCCATTGTTTTTGATGCATAATTTAATGAAAACTAATCAATTCATTGTACTTTTCATTACTTTACTTCAAAGTGTAAGTTACTTTGAGGACCTGTAAAATATTGTTGAAAATGCTAAATTAGAAGGGGTTTTTTGTGGAGATTTCTGTATTTTCATAGTTGAAACCATGAGTCGATTGAAGCTAGACCACTATGGAAAACCTGGAAGCACTGGACGGCCGTTTCGTCCCATTATGGGACTCCTCAGCAGTGCGCATCCACGATCCCGCCCCGCGAGAACTTAACCGATAGACCACTGAGTCGGTATCCAACTGTGTTAATGTCTAACTTCAACCAATCCACAAAGTTGAGCAACCGTTCACCAATTGTCTTCAGTGAGTTGTTATCTCACAACAGACCTGGTTGAACTCCAATGGTCACTGCCTCCCACTAGAACTCCAGGACATGTATCTGAAGTCAGTCACTAGTGAGCATATGATCATAATCAGAAGGGGTTTTTTGTGGAGATTTCAGTATTTTCATAGTTGAGTTCAACCACGTCTGTTGTGAGATAACAGCTCACTGAAGACATCTGGTGAACGGTTGCTCAAATTTCGTGGATTGGTTGAAGTTAGACATTAACATCGTTGGATGCCGGCTCAGTGGTCTATTGGTTAAGTGATCTGGAGCGAGATTGGTAGGTCCTGGATTCGAATCCCGCGAGGCGGGATCGTGGATGCGCACTACTGAGGAGTCCCATAATAGGACGAAACGGCCACCCAGTGCTTCCAGGTTTTTCATAGTGGTCTAGCTTCAATCAACTCATGATTTCAACTATGAGAATGCTAAATTCTTAAATATAATATTAGGTAGAAATCATTTTTTTTAATTCACGTATTAATTTGGAGTAAATTTTATTCATCGAATTTTCATCGGTCCTAATTGATTCCTGAATGTTTCTCAAATTGATAGATTTTCTGACTAATAATTATTGGATTTAGTTTAGTCAACTTTAATCTAATATAGTTTTTCTGGGATCTTCAGTAATACATCTTCCTTATAAGACCTCTTTTCCATCAAATGTGGTACTTTTATTTTTGAAATATAGTATGTTAGTTGTTCAGTCTATCTAGTTCACATAGATCCCATTCTTTACTGGAAGAAATCGCATAATCGTTCGTAATCTCCAAATACCGTTTCCAATCCCCAATATACGACAATTGTTCAGGGGAGATAAGGATCTTAACCACGTCACTACCTTAATTAGATGTGTCAACATTCTATTCGAGCTTGGACTGATTCATCAAAAAAATTGTCATTTGCTTTGTCCAACTAAATGTTCTCTGAGTCGGCTTTATAGACTAATTTATACATACCACCTTACCACTTCTAAACCCTTATTTTCTGTTTTTTTTATGTAAATATAATGTTTAATCCTAGAAACGTATCTTTAATCTTTTTTATTTTTATTTTTTTGATGTTATTTCATTATTATTTTATAGCACAACTTATTCGATTCGACAAATTAGTTATTTGTTTACGTGAACGCTTCAAAGATCCACATTCAGTCACTAATACTAGTGTTTTGCAATACTTACCGACATTCGCTGTTCTACTCCGTGGATGGTGGGTCGCTAAAAGGTAACCAAGTGTTTCCATATATCCATAAGATGCCTTTTCTTAGTATTATTAGTTATTTGAAAGTAGTAGATAAGATGCCCTGTTACGCACCACCTAACACTCGTCAACAAGGTGTAACTAAAATCTTAAAGAAGTTGGTACTCACTATAGGATTTGAGCCCCCAAATGCCCTGGTACGGCCGAGAGTCAGAAGAGTCCGCTCTCCCTCTCCAAATGCTCTCACATGGCCACGCGAATATATAGCCTCTGCCAGCGAAGTTCTACTCACTGCCTTCGCACAGTGGCAGGGGTGTTGTTTACGAAATTGAGAGGACGAAAAGCGAATGTCCGGCGCATTAACCGGGTTGGTGGACACGGAAAGTCCACCTAGGGGAGTTGGAAAACCCTGATTTCAAACTAATGGTGCACATGTGCTCCAGTATCTTGAAGGAAAAATGGCGTATGAATCAATCGTTGGTCACCGGTTACCATGGGACTGCATCTCCTCACGATGCTTCACTGCCTTGTGGATCAGACCTTCAGGTCAAAGGCTGCAGCTGTGGCCCCCTAAGAAAACCACCTGGTTCAGTTCGGGCACCTGGACAGTATCACAGCCCTCACACAAATCTCATTCAATTTTTGTGGTGCATATATATCTGGTGCCTCTTTGTACCAATATTTATGTGTTTAAATAAATAAATAAGTAGGATTTGAACCGTGGTCGCTTCCGTACAATAATAATAACACTTTTATTTTTAATATTTAGTATCAATTTATATGAATATTTGTCAATCTTTAAACGAATAGTTTTACAGAAATTAGGCACTGAGTGTATTTGAAGACATTATTTCCAAAAACTTATATTTGAAATAATCTCGGGAGTTGAATTCTAAATATTTTTTTTCTGTATTTGTCATGTATTTTTTCTTCCAGTGAAATAATTTATCCTCCAAATTCATTTAGTGAACATAGTGGTACACCAAGTGCAATATTGATTCGGGCACGTGATTATATTGTAGGTTTCATTTTGTAATATTCTATTCGTTTAAAAAAGTTAAAACTCTAAATGTTTATATTGGAAGAATAAGAGTTATGGTAGAGATTATTTAATATAACGATAATTTGCATCACAAACTGACTCCATCTAGACAACCATAGGAAACAAGGAAACGATGGACTAGTGTTTTGTTCCAATATGGTACATCTTAGCAGTAGACATCTATAACCCTATCGAGAGTTGATCTCAAAAGATGTAGAATTCTGAGTTGGCGCATCATTATTTTTCTTGATATTCAGTGCTAGCTTGTATAGGTTTGTGATTCAGAAGGCAGCTGAACATGGCCAAATAAAGACAAGAAGTCTTGACGATTTTTCTCGAAAAAAACCATTATTTACTGTAGTATTATTTCATTTTTGTTGATATCCGCTTCTTGTACAACTCTTGAAACATAGTTTACATCAATCTACTTCTATGTTTAAATTCATAACTATAAGATAACCTCGTCAACTGCACTTTTGAACAATTTAGTCGAGTTACATTTTTCTTTAGTTTCGGTTGTGTATTTAATCTATATTACTAGATGTAAAAATATCAGTTTCCTTATCAACATCTAATTATAGTTATGTCTGTCAAATTGCTAGCGACTTTTAATTCTATCGATGATTACCTCTTATTGAATTGTTTGTTGCCAATAGGCACACTAAAAAAAGTTCACCACGTTTGCTTCATAAACGCTCATAATTGATCTAGGGCTAGTTATGAACCATTGTTCAAGTGAAAAAGATCGAGCGATATTTCTCTAGTCTATTTACTTTCTCGTTTCTTTATTTGATTTTGGACGTAATCTTAAAGTTACCAACTTCTCCAGAAGTATTTGATTTGAACTATTACCCAGGGGGGGGGTTCCATCGATCTGGAGTGTGTGTAGATGGCATATGTCTTTTTCTTTAGATTCCAAGTATTTTTTTTGTTTCATTATCTACTTTAATTACGGAGATTAACTTGGAAATCTATCCTTTTCACTTATCCTAATGAGCTAGTGGATGACACTCTCAAAAATAATATAATCTGATTGTGCCAGTTTACTTGTCTCATCAAGTACGCAAGCAAAATATCCACCTACCTATTCAGCGGTCAGTATAATTTGTTCGGTATTACTTCATATATGTAAAAGTAGAGTGTGTGCAAGTTAAAAGTGTTGAATCGTAAATTTCGTCTCAGCATTATTCTTCACTTATAGTGAGAAATAATAATACTGGATAAAATTGGTAATTTGGTTAATGATGTCGGGAATCTTCATCAACTTAAAATACTTGTTACTTATGTGTCTATTAAATGTCAACCACAAAGCACTATATTGTCTTGCATAATCATATAAAGCTTTTGTTGAGAAGTAACTTCAGTTGAACATTTGTTAACCAAGTACTGCTTTATATATAATTTATACTCACTACTGAGGAAGTTTTCATTGACTTGTATCGCTACAATATATCACATGAATTTGTCCAGTTATAAAGTGTCATTTGTTATACTTTAACTTGGCTAATTATTCAGTAACTTGCTAACCTTAGACCGATTTTGAAAACAATTCTAATTATAGAATGAATCAAAGTACATCAAAGCACTTATTCTTATAAATAGTCGAACTAAAATAAATTATTATTCTAGCGTTCTATAATCTGTATATATTATATGTATATCTCTATCGTTTCTTCTTAGATGGCTGTATTTCATCGAGGTGAACATTTAACTCGTAAAACTATTTCATGCATGACTAAGGTAGGTTAACTAGTAATTTTTATACTGTTAATTTTAACTCGATAGAAAATCTAATTAAAATATTGAATGAACTCGTTACAGAGCTTGAGTTTATGAAAAAACATATGCAAGTATAGAATAACAAATATAGCAGGACTTTGTCGTGAACAAGGTGATCTTAAGTACTGTTAAAGATGTGTGGACGGTTGACACTTTCAGGTTGCCCACACCGTGGAAGGATACTTCCTCGTGATGGGCTTGATGAGGAAACTGGATTGCTACTGGTCTTAGAGATCAGGGAGGATAATTTTAGAGCACAAAAGACAACTGCTTAAGGCTGGTCATACCCACTCTTTTATGACTATTTTCTGATAGGTCATAACTTTAAAGACTTTCTTTAGCGATGGAAAATGGTGAGACAGTTTGAAGTGTACTTTTTACAAGGGCTAACATTTCCTAACCCTGTCATTCTGTTGTAAGATGTTAGTGTCTCTATAGATGCTAGTTGTCTGAGCAGTATGCCGTACTGCTGTGACACCCCAGTACAACCGACGACATGACTTTTCTGTTGGATTATGAATTTTCTGTTTTTATCTTACCATTCTCCGACTAACTTACCGGGGATGGTCGGACTTTAAGGGACAAGTGTTTCATTCAATACTTTTCGATTAGATCATAGCGGAAGAAATCCCGAACCATCATGTCAAGGCAGCAGCTATGGTCAAGATTTAAATATGGGTTTAATACATCTAAACTATAACAATTCATTTTATTTACTCTGCTAATATTTTTAATCACCGTTCATTTCCATTATGACATGAGACCCTTCCCTATTCCAATGGTCTGGAATTATTCATCTGTCTTAAATCAGCAATGTTTAATTTTTAATTTTTTGTTTTCAATTTAAATTCCATCACTTATTTCAGCACATAAACATCGGCACAAAGGGGCTCCAAAATATACATGCGCCACATACAGCAGTTACCATTTAATTTTTGTTTGGGCTGGGATATTGTGTAGGTGCTCGAACTGAAACAAGTGGTTTTCTTAGGGGGCCACGCCCCGGACTTTTGACTGAGAGATCTAATCCACAAAGCAATGGAGCAACATTACTAGATGCGATCGCATAGTAGTCAGTGACCAACAACAGTTTCATACATCATTTGTTCCCTTAGGATCCTGGAGCTCATGTACACTATTGGTTTGAGATCAGGTTTTCGCAACTCCGTAGGTGGACCCACCGTACCTACTTACTTGGTTTAAGCGCCGGACATCCACTTTTTCTCCTCTCAGTTTCGTAAACAGCACCACTGCTGCATGAAGGCAGTGAGTAGGACTTCCCTGACAGTCGACCCACTTGAAAAGTGTACTCGATGTTACTCTAGGCCGTCAGTTGTATTGATGTTAAAGTTATAAGTTATCAAAACAATAAAATTAATAAATTACTATTTTAAAATGTTTTCTTTGCACGCCAATTTACTACTATGGGACTAAACCATAAGTACCACTGTGTAATTGGTTGTGTGTGTTTGGTTCTTTCTTCAAAAAGGGAACTAATCTAGGATATTAGACAGTTGGAAGTTTTGGACAGGAAACCCTATACCTACATGTCGTACTAGTTGGCACTTGCAAGGCGGTCGTGCGTACCTGTTATATTTAAGGAACTGATGCTCCTTGGCTCATTTGAATTGTCTTCACTAATATATTGCCCTGAAGCATGATTTCCTCATTGAATTCAAGTTCACTTTAATTTTCTATGTTTAATTAACCAGTTGTTTATGAAATAATTATATTTTCTTGTTGTAATATCTAGGTGCCTACTGTTGAAGCTACTGAAATACTGAAATCTTTAGCTTGTAAAATGTCAACTACTCAAAAAGGTTGTGCAAATCATTGGAAATTTTATCCGACCGATTATGATTTTATCAAAAAGTAACTATTTTATTATTCTGCTTTTTTTGTTTTATTCGTTTAATACTCGCCTTCTGTACGTCATCGAAGTTACATAATACTTATAAAATACACGAGCCTTGCATAAATACCGATTGTACGTCAGTTGATTATCCACAATATATATGACTTTGCACAAATCTTATCTGTAGGGTCGCATTGCCACAGGTCACGAGCATAATTATGAGAAATTAGCATAATGCAAAATGGGTCTGTGCTACTCATAAGTAACTCGTTTTTGTCGTACAATTTTTTCCCTTATATTTCATTGGTAATTGTAAGTTATCTGTGTTCCCCTGTTGATTGCGATATTTTTTATTTATCCCGCCATATTGAACTGACCATCTTGTGCTTTCCTATACTAAGGATTGAATATTGCTACTGAATTTGTCTCCTTGAATATGAGCGTCTTAACTTAAGCTGATAATTGTTTTTTCAGAACCACTGCTGGGGAGTCCCACAATAGGACGAAACGGCCGTCTAGTGCTTCTTGGTTTTCCATGGTTGTCTAGCTTCAATTGTCTCATGATTTCAACAATATAAAATTGCGATAAAAAAGGTCTTATCAATAGTTAAACGTTGGAAATAAGAGGTCAAACGTGGGTAAATAGACTTAGAATAGTCATCACAAAACATTAAAATCATTACGTAATAAGATGTAAATAATTAGATAGTGAAGAATACAAACGGAAAGAGGCGGGAAATTACAAATAAATAACGGATATGAAAATAATGCTAATAATAACAAAATTAAAAATAAAATTAAAAAAAATATTAATGTCACTTGTTAAGTTATATCCGGCCATGGAAGGGATAGGGGGGTTACAAATTTCTTCTGTACATATAAATTGGGGTGAAATGTACGAATTCCTATGGCTTCAGCTGTATGAAGGAAACGGGAACGAACTCCGTTGGGAAATGATGGAGGTATACGATAGATCACTCGAAATGATTTCGATTTATCTACTTTATGACCACTATCAACTAGATGTGCCAAGATAGAACTGCGTATTGTTTTTATCTGGTCCTTCCCAAACCATGCTGGTAGATATTCACCCATTCGTTGGTTAAGTTGTATAATAGTACGTCCGATATAGCTATCTCCACAGGAGCAGCTGAACTTGTAAATTCACATAGAGGAGGCCAACCCAGGTATAGCTGGTCGATTCGAGAAAGTCGACGCAAGATTAACTGCGTAATTTGTTATTTTCCGCCTCTTTCCGTTTGTATTCTTCACTATCTAATTATTTACATCTTATTACGTAATGATTTTAATGTTCTGTGATGACTATTCTAAGTCTATTTACCTACTTTTGACCTCCTATTTCTAAAGTTTAACAATTGATAAGACCTTTGTTATTGTAATTTAATATTCTTACTACTATCAGTACACTTGTCTTCCCACTATCAAATTGTACTTTTAAGTATTATGTGCGGTAACGTATTCTATTTCATTATAATTAATTCACGATATTCTAGGAACGGTAAAACATTGTTAATAAGTGAAATGAAAGCAGTATAAAATAGAATAACCCTTGTATTTAATCAATGATGGATAATGGCTAGCAGTGGAATCCAGGACGCGCGTTTCGTCCCATTCGAGACTCGTCAGCTGGATGTTTACGCAAGCAAAATATCTACAGTAATTCACTATAAAATAGTTTTTCCCACAATCTAACAAATCGAAATATATTTTTATTACTAATATTTACTAGTTGCATAAATGCTACAACCTATAGGATTTCAATCATAGTCAGTATATATTCTTCATTAAGTGTGTATCCTTATTTTTTCTTTTTTTAAAAAAAAAGTTTTTCAAGCGTAAATCAACTACATTCACAATCCTATTTTTCTTCCTTTTCTCTCTCTCTTTCTGTCTTAGATATCCAGATATCGTACAACAACAGCAAGTTGCTTGGGAAATTCGCATTCGTCAATTGTGCACACAGTTAAAACTAGAACATCTCGTATCGGGTATGCCTTCGTTTAATATAATACATACTTTACACATATACAGTTTTATTTACAATACGCAATATTTGCCCTAAGTATTAATCAACGTCATATTCGTCTAGTCGTTAACGTAGATCGAATTCTACTGATCACCTTCAACTACTTAATATGCAGAAGTAGTGTTGATGATGTGGAGTAGTCACTTTAACTAGTGGTCACACTGCAACTTGATCGATACAATCCGATTAGTGCTAAAAAGTAGATAAATACAACACTGGTTACTTCCAAGTAATTGTTCAGTACAAATATGTCAGTCCTACAGAGAAACCATTTTCACTATGAATATAGCCCAGTAATGACGACTGAGTGACACAGATTTGAATATTACATAGGGCATTAACTTTATCAAGAATGCAGATAAACTTCGATAATGAGTCCCAAATAACACTAAACTGAGGTTAAGACCTTATAAATACTTAAAATCCATAGATAAAATGTAATGTAATTGTTAAGTGGATAGTGAGAATATATTCTTAATGGGTGTTTATGTACTGTTTCTTAATTAGCACTCACAACTCATCACAGGAATTACCGAAAAAATACTTTTAATTTGGAAATAAATTGATTTTACCTGTCTAGTTTACATGATTGTGTACTAGTTTTCCAGCTGCATTTTTCACTTGAGACACTTAGAGGTACTGATCGGTCAGTCAAACCAGATTTGATTAGGCCAAAATTCACACCTATTGTTTATGGATGTAGTAGTGTTGTAGTATGTTACTAATTGGCCAAGTACACGTTCATGTATTTAACTTCTAGCCACGTTATTTGTATGAGAGTTAATGCTACTACCTACGTGTTCAGATTGAAATAAAACGGTTCGCGTTCGAACCTTCAACTTGTTGATTAAAAACTGAGTGGTTTGACCCGACCCATTCATGTAAATAATTGATTTTGTATTGGTTTGTGTTTTTATAAGGTGTTTTGGTATCAATGTGAGTCACCATTATGCCATTTAGTCTCCAACTGTCTTGTCGCTAGCTCTTTGTTGTACATGTTTTTCATTTATATAGTGAGGCTTAATAGCATATTCATTTTACATCACACTCTCCTTTATGTAATTTTTATTACTTTTCTATTTTAAGATGGAGTCCGACGTAAACGTAATCCTGGACAACACTCCGGTGAAAGTGGTTCAGACTCTGACACTGGCTTCAAATCACTTGTTTCAGGGGTACATATTTCAACTCCAAGTAAAAACACAAATCGTAAACGTTTACGTCAATCAAGTGTATGTCATACAACTGATACTGAGAAAGATGCCACTAATTCATTAAAATCACCTGATCGGAAACGTGTACGAACTCAAAGTCTTTCATCGAGTTATTCCTCTGGTTTATCATCTCCTCATCCTACTTCTACTACTACAAAATTATCTTGTCTTCAAACAGATGTTGTATCATCAAAGTTTTGTACACCTATCAGTCCACCACCTGTTAAAATAAATTCTCCGAAACTAAAAGTAAATAGTACACCTATTTCTTCAGAGCCTCCTGATAATTCATCAACTTCATTAGTATCAAGTAAGTTATATATATATATATATATATATATATATATATCCTTATAGTTAAAATAGTCCAAGTGTTTGCACAAGATATTAGCTATCTGAACTCAGTAACTCAGTTAATAACGAATTAGATGTTCAAATCGAAAGATACTGAGTTTAAGTCTCAGTGAAATGCAGGTACATTTAACTGACGAGTCCCGAATAGGACAAAAAAGGCGTCCTGGACTCCAATGCTAGCCACTATTCAACTTTATCAAAATCTAAACCAATTGTTGTATTGTTAATAAGTTCAATTAATTATTGTTTTATCTATGATATACTATTTCTCCTTTTTCCCTTACTGATTGTAATGGATGGCTTAAGGTGAAATGAGGATTTTCATCGTTTGACTTTCTATTCAGTGTGAATAATTGAATTGTTTGGATTATTCAACTACTTTTTTAGATTAATGGTATATCACATTCTAGTAATATAGAATATGTTTGTAGTGAATTAGCTTCCAGATAATTCCTTAGACTTATGTCACCCTGATAACCATTATTAAATAAATCTAAACGGTTTATAAATTCAGAAGACAACACGAAGCCCCAACTACAGTTTATTAATGAATAATAGCACAGATCACTAAGTCACAAACACACCAAGCAAATTCGATCAGAAAAGCTAATGCGCGTATGCGTGTAGGCTGTTACATGTAGTCATGCCTACATGTTCATGCACACATGATAATAACAGTAACACAAAGAAATGGATAAATTGTCACTGTTCGAACAACACTGTCTGTTAAATAAGTTAATCGAAGGGCTTGACAAAATAAACCGTAAGCAAACTTAAATGGAGTGAAGTGCTATATGTTACTGTAAGTACTCCGCTAAAACATTTATTAATTTCTGTTCGATTCGTTTTCGTTATTTTTTTTAAATCTCAGATTCAGTTAGTAATCAGACAGTTGCTTGCAAACTGGAACCTGATGCTCCGGAGGATCCTAATCCTGGTATCTCTGCTGCTGCTGCAGCTAGTGTTTCTGATTCAGAAATGGATGAAATCAAGCCTAAACTTTCACCACCATCTCATGATTTATCTCAGTCAGCTATCATAGATAACTGTCACAATGATATCAATGGTAATATTGAATTATCTAGTCAAACAGACCTTGTTGGTAATCGTATTGATTCGCCGTGTACACCTTCACAATATATTAATAATACTATTATGGACAATAACAACAATGATTTAAATTTTGACAATAACAATGAAATACCAGAATTATTAATGAATAATTCAATTAATTTTGTAAAAAATGTTTTAAATACTCAACCAATTGTAGCATTGTCAGCATTAACAAAAATCTATCAGGTTAGAAATACTGTTTTTCTCCTTAATTCAATTGTTTCCGAATACTTCTTTTTCGCTGCTTCCTTTTATTCTTTTCTGTAGTATATACAGCTTCCCTCTTATCTTACTTTTTACTAAAGAGGATTATATCAATTTAAGGTATTATAATTAACAGTATTCTTAAGTAAAATCTTTCTTTGTTGTAGCTAAGGTGAAATGTACACATATGTAAAATGTTAATTATTAACCAGTTCCAGCCTTAAAATGTTTGAATACCACACAACCTAGTTTTCTGTTAAATAATGCAGATTAAAAATATCAACGAAACACGACTTTCTTTGATGTTACCGAATAAGTATGAATCCTGAGTTGAAGCCATTTTATCGGTTAAGAGTAATAAATGAATTTGCATGATACAATGATCACATAATTATGAAAATGTCTAAATTGTGAATTGAGTGAGAAGCCTTGATGGTCCTTTGAAAGTAGTAGTAAAGCTCATGTACCTGAAAAGTTATGGGAGTCTCTGTGACAGTGTTGCAGACGAGCTCAATCCGTGCATAGTACGGGATAAATTTCCATATACGATTCTTAACCACCTTTATAACGATAGAGTCATTTGCATATCTTTAATCAGATGTGCGATTCAATAATATAAGCATTTTTGTCATTCGCCAATGAGATTCAATCTATTTAAACTGAGGTTGTCAGATATTCGTTATCGCCTAACGATTTATAATATTCGACGGCTGAATCGTGTAAGTTACAATGGGATGGAGTGCAAAATTTTTACTGCTAATTATTCAATACGTGTTAACATATTGAAACGCTTTTTTCAATGACTAGGTTACACTTTGTATATTTTGTCCCAGTGGTCGGACATTATTTACCGATTTTGGTGTAGTTGTAAAAGAAGGTGATCAATATATAACATAATGTAGTGTGAATGATAGTTGTATTATGTTAAGAATTGATGACTTATCGCAACTCTGTTCATTGAGGCGTGCAATTAGTTAGCTTTAAACGTTATCTGTCATACTATGGTCGAATATTTGTCAACCGTCGTTGTCGTCAGTACTGTTCTTTCTATTTTCACAAAAATCTACTTAGTCTTCATTGTCATTTGGAAGCTATTTGCACTAGATCTTCACTAAATTCCAACCTTTTTTTGTATTGATAACATATTTCCAAACATATAATGATATCCAATGAAACACTGTGTTTGAAACACTTATGGTATTAATAATTTTCTTCCTTACCATGTGTATTCCACAGTAAAAGAGCATATCAGTGTTAAATAGCCACTGATTTGTAGCTTAAATATTATAGTTGTATACCTAATCTGGATTACATGTAATCATTATTGTTCTTTCTTCAAAATGTTTACCCAACTTATTTGTTTGTTTAACTCAGATGAAACGCAATTACTGGTTTAAATTGTCATATTTACAAAAATTAGCTCATGTTTAAACAAATATACAAATATCCAAGAATTAAAATAAAATTAAATGTTTATATAACACCGCTATACATTTTGTTTTAAACGTTCTTTTAGCTTAATGTAACTTGTTTGAAACAATCTTCAAATCTAATTGACTTATGTATCATTGAATACAGTTTCACAAATTTATCAACTTATCTACCTTATATGCTTGAATCTACTGTACTGGTGAACTGGTTAGTTTGTTTGGCAAGGTTTTCTTATGTGATACAACTCATCATGGGTTAAATCTTAAATTGATGCAAATGTAGGCGTCAGAATTAGACCAAATAGAGAATTGAATTGTATAGAGAGTTAAAAATTATTCTACAAAGTCATTAAAATTTGTGTCTCTGTTGTTGACGAGTTTTAAGCATTATTTATTAAAAATAAAAACTTCACAAACAGCTTAGTTAAATGACTGGAATCAGAATCATATTAAATAATTATACTAGTGTTGAGAATTAATAGCGTTTTGGTGAATGTAGCTGTCTCTTATTGTACACCGTCAATCTCCGTTGTTCACCGTCATTTTGTTGTAGAAAAATACACTTTGTTGTATACTTAACCCATGATCACTATACACACAGTCATGATTTTACTGAATACGTCAATAGCAATTTAGCATTCTTTGTGTACATTAAACTATCTTCCTCAACCAGTTTATCACTCTACTTTTCTTTATAGGCACTAAATGTAAGATACTGAAGTATGTATCAGTATGAACATCATGCGGTGACGAAAATTACTCGTGTCGTTTTATACAGAAAAACTGTCTCTATCATATCTATGAACTGGATTCGTTTCAACCTCATTAATTGCCTACTGCAACATTTTTACGAATCAATTAATTACGTTATAATTGCAATTTGATGAGATTGTTTTTTGCGAGATGATATAATACTGAATCATTTATAATTTATAGTTCACATCAAGGACTGGCCCATGGTTAGACAACCAATAACGATAAGAAAGCACGGAACATCTCATCTACGGATCCCATCGGTCACCTCGCAGCGAACACTTAATTATTTAGACCCTTTCGTCTACATCCGGCGGTTTACATTTCTAACTTCAATCCAGTGCTTCATGCTGTTCAATAGTTATCTAACTAGTGTCAGTCCGTGATGTAAACTCTGAAAGTCAGTAATATCCCTAAATCCTACAATATATATGCATATTTATTTATTTATTTCAGCAACAGTTAGGTAATTTTGATGCAAATTTCTATTCTACACTTTGGAAGAATAGTCCACCACCTCCTCCAGGCTCTGAAAGTGAACGTGAATTGTTGAAAACGTATCTTTTAAAAGTTTTACATACAATTGATGCACGTCAATTAACAGTTTGTTGGCCAACTGTACCAACAGCACTTGAAGAAGAACCATTATTTGTAATAAAAGTAGCTGGTCCAGAATGTGGAGCTGTCAGTGAACCAATAGCACAAGTAAAGTGTTGTGTCAATCCGTACTTTACATTTTTGCTTTATTTTTTACTGTCATATATATATATATATATATATATATATATATATATAATATCGCCGTTGAAATTTATAGCCTTAAGATGAAAGTCGAAAAGTAACAAGTGATCCATACTAAGGAACAAATTTGAGGATAGTCTTTTGAAAGCCTTTGATGCAATTTTTTCTATTAAATTTCAACTACTCTCTGAACATTAAAGATTTCATTCACTCTCGGATTTGAAATGCCAAGGAAAGAGCAAGAGGAAAAGTGAACAGACAGCTCAACACCCATACATGATGTATTTACATTCAATGAGTAAAACAATTTACAACAATTAGAAAAATAGTAACACAGATCCATAACGTTTGTACTATTGGAGGTTCTGTAATATAAACAATGCTGAAGGTGATTTACCTTGGTATTTTTCTTCTGATCTCTCTTGATCTTCTCATGTTTTCCGTTTGATTTATATAAAGAGGCTACATGCTCTTAACTTTATTCGACATTTTTATGATTTGTAAATTATTGTATATTACCTATTATCTTTAATATTCCACGTTATTCTTTCCTGTGCTTTTGAGAAAAGATTTTGCTATATTGTAGAGTGATGATGGCAGTTAGCAGTAAATGTGGTAAATCTTTTGATTTCATTATGAATATGGTTGCGGATAGAAATTAAAAATCTTGTAAACTAGCAAATGTCATCTTAACTGATACTAACCGTTAACTTTATTCACATCTTTCTACTTGTATATATTCTGGTATAACGAGTTGCCATGCACCCAAGCAGAGGTATAAAGGCTCTACAATACCTTATCTAGCAAATATACTATGCGACGAAGAGGTTTTTAGAGTTGACCTTAGTCAATAACTTGTATTCTTAAACATGTTGCTAATTAAAAGTTGTATAGGTTCTTATCTTCTCAAAAATATCCAGCTAATTAAGTTTATTTCATGTATAAATGTGTTATGCAGTTATCGATTATTTTTTCTGTTCTTTTTTGTTGAAGAAACTTGTTTAAATACTTTGTGCCAAGAACTTCATATTTCAATAAACATATAATATTAAACATGACCATTAATAGTATTGCTACTACTACTTATAATAATAGTAATAATAAAAAAAAGCCAGTTCGTTGATAAAAACAAAAAATTGACCTAATAAGACTTCGAATGGATTGCACAGTTCTTGTGGTGAGGAAACAACATCTCAGTGCATGTCTGTAACGTACAGTACACAGATAGATGTATAAACATTTTCCGAACGTTTTATTTAATTACAGTTAATATTCAAGGATTATTATCACCAACCTGCTATGTATCTAATTTTTTATAAAAATCCGCATCAAACACTATGGTTACTTCATTTTTGAGTGGTTTGTTGAGTTGTTTTGTTTTCTTGTATTGACAGAGACTTCATTTTTATCCTCGGAATATTGCTTTTACTCACTGAGTTCTACGTATCTTTTTTAATGGTTTAAGATTTTACTAGTGTGGGAAATATTTACTCAAGAGTCTCTTTCTAAATCCTTTCTGTTGTGAAAAGGCAGTGTTGCTACACCTGCTGATTTCCTGAAGGAAACACACTACTGCTATTACACCCTTATCACGACTCCACACTGCGACTTTGAATTTGCTGCTTTTAATCGCACGGTTCCTCAACCGACTTGTCTTAAATGGTAGTATATATCTATATATACCAAATATAGTTTCTTATATTTGACTTTGAACCACGTTCTTTTGTGTTAAGGCTAACAATACCGCTCGTTAACTCAAATCAGAACAGGTTGAATAGAGTTTAAATCTCCTAGGGATTACTGAAACAAATACACACTTCTTTTCATATGAATTGGTTTGCTATAAGTTAATTCATGAACTGGCTGGTGATTTTAAATTGTCAAATATTCTTCATCATCGAGAAGTTAATTAAATAAGTTAGTACCGTGTGGTTCTTCTAATTTAAATCCATCTATTCTTTTGAAAAATAGGAGTTTGTCAGTTGAATATTTATTCTTCAATAATACCATTATTAAAAACTTTTTTTTTCATGAAAATCATATTTCTAGTTCCGTGATATAATCTTAGCACTTTATGAATCTTTGCCAAGTTTCAAAATGAAAGATTTACAAGAAAAATGTCCAGTCTTTCCGCCAAAAGGCATGTCTGATAAAGCTATGCGAACATTCATTAAAGTAAGTAGCAGTATATTGTGATTGTAATTTTATGATTTAGGTTATATCCTTCTTGGCTTTTGTAACCCTTCTTTTATTCAATTACAATATTTTCATTTTCTTTTCGTTTGTACAAAACTCGGAACTAATTATGTGAAACTGATAACTAGGATCAGATGGTCTCTATATTTGACTTAATTTTCCTCTATTAATTCAGGTAAAAAACTACGCCTAGGATACAGTGATTTAGGAATCTAACATTTTTATTTATCACTCGTCAGTCTAATGATTATCATTATTTTTGGGACAATAAGTGGGTTTCCGTATGATACTGTTTGAATCTGTGCCTTTCATATATATATGCTTACTACTGAAATATTTACTAGTAGGCTAATAATACTAACTAAATTTTAGTGGCTCTCACATCTCAATAACCTCAAGTTGTTTGTTTGTCCGTACGCTAGTTCCTTATAGGATTTTTTTTATAACTAGTATACAGTAATTAGTTAACAGAAGATTTCCCTTTAGAATGTGATGAAATTTGGAAGTCTATCAGGCTTATAAGAAGAACGGGAGAGGAGTAGCTATGAATCCAGTTACACCATAAGACAAACATCCTAAGAAAAAAAGTAACTCAGTCCGTTCTTTTTACCATCCCTTCTGACTTTGATTGAAAAGCGTCTCTTTTAATGTTGATGACTGATAGTACTAGCTAGTTTCAGTTATTCAGTTTCTTATATTCTATACCACTTTTGTTAAAAATACAACTGAATTTCGTATTATTTTTGTTGTATTCTTCATCAAGCAATACTGTATATTCAGACATGGGAGATACTTTCTACGTTGTACTGTTTCTGACGATTAATTTTTCTAAATAATCACTTAGTGAGTTACTCTATTTTCCTATGAAGTTTCTTTATACATACACACACTATATATATATAAATATATATATATCATTATGTTATCCATCCAATCATTTTTCCATATATATTGGTTTGAGATTCTAGGTTAAAATAGTACTATCTAAATGAATCAATATTATGGTCATCGGTTTTAACTCTCTTCATTATTATTGTGTTCTTCTGCCCGATTCAGTTGCTTATACACACCTTCTAGCCTCTTATCATTCAGCAAACTGAATTACGATATAGATCACACGGGAAGTTTTATCGTGTATAATATTATACACTACTTTTGAGTATATATTATCTATCAAACGTATCCTAACTATGACATATGAGTGTTGATTTTGGTTTGGTGAATAATACTTATAACAGTCCGTTTACTTTTCCATCGGTCATTTATCACATAGTTTTGTAACAGCGTTTGAGCCGTTCACATTGTCAGTAGTCAGAGGTTTTCAAAATAATAACAACGTCATTTTAGGACGTTCCCATCAATAAAACGAGGTGTTTTTACATGTTACAATATATTTCTCAACTACATTCGTATTCATCTTTGTTCATTTCTTATCACTGTGTTAATTTGTCCTAGTGAATTGTGTCAATACATAATTCCTACCTGGTTCCATATTATTTTATGTTTGATGATCTGACTGTTATTATAGCAGAATGATCTTATCGACAAAGCATATTTTATTGAACATTCTCAATACTAACTAACTGTTTCAGTAATTAACTGTAAACCTATATTACAAATTAGTTAATAGTAGGAAGTACATAATAGCAATCGTATTCGTTTGTCACAATGTCATACATATTTTGTACAGAGATTTTGGTTGATACTATTTGTTTATTTGATGCTTTTACTTATTTAGTTTTGTTTTAATTTTTTACCCGCGCACTTTAAATTTTTTCCCCCTGTTCTTCATTTCCAGGAAGAATTCAAATGGATTATTATCACTTTATATATTACTTACCTTTTGTGTGTCATATCAACACAGTTTGTATATTATAACTTTCTTTTTTTTTTCTGTGAATACTTTGAATTTTGCAATGAATTTATTGCATTGTGTATAAAATGAAATACAGTTTATTGTTTGAATTCAATGTTTTTGTTACACATCTGGTAGATGGGAAAATAAATTTCGTAGGAATCAGCTGAGATGAACGTTATTTTAACTTTTTTGACGTGCTTATATGTTAGCACAATTGTACAACAAAAAAAATAGTCTTGGCTTCACAAAAAAGCAGATATTGTTGTAAAGAAATAAAAGAGGGAAGATAAGCAAAATCCAAAGGAAATAAGAAGACGAAAATTGAATTTAGGAAGAGATAAATTTCAAATCAAAATACAACTATGTAGGATTTCTTTGATTTAAAGAAGTTCCTTCCATGAATGAAGAATGTAAAAAATATATATATAGCAGGATTACCATTAGCTTAACTAGTTATCTTTCCATTTTTTTTATCCAATCATAACGTCGCCGTATAATACACGGTATAAAATTTGCTGAGATGACACTTGTGAAATATATCCAAACCGCTGGAGATTGTCGCAAGACTATGGCATGAAGAGGTCAGGGAGCGTTAACGTAGACTGATTAAAAGTCAATACAATGATCGTGGGTACAAAAAGTAATAGAGATCTTAACAGAAATGGTGATAAGTAACGACCGACAACTCTGGACTTATTAAATAGAAAGTCATTAAGTCTAACTGTTAATGCAGCTATCCAAAACAGATCCGATTATGATTTAATCGACTCCAAATACTGAAACAATAGGTGGTACAATTCAACTGTTCTCCATATACTGATTTTCGAAACAATCAGAATGAGAGGTTGAGATAAGCCACTCAATCTAAGTGAATTTGTGAGGTTCATGTCTAATTGAATGAGAGGAACAGTATTGGGGATTGGAAAATTTACCCCGGAGGTCTCTTAATGATGCTAGTCCACTTTTAGCAGTAATATTGACTGTGATATTAGCTATAATCTAGGGACTCGGCATGATCCCATCTGACCTCTCAATGGCTAGTCGTCCTTATTTATAAAAAGTAGCAGGAGTTTACGTGTGATAAGTGGATGAGCTAGTTCGCTTAATATAATATCTTAATAACCATCCGTCTCCGAACTAGGGTTCACTAATAATAAACTAGAAAAATCCATTCACATTTCAGAAGTGGAAGTATCCATTACATATTTGCACTTGTGTTATATCGCGAAGAGAATTATGAATGGTAACTTGAAAACTATTTATGGACCAATGTGATACATACATTATTATTGTATAATTGTTAACTAACTACACTATTCATGTTCCTCTCATTATAAGCTTTATTTTGACCTATAGACTATAAAATTTACCGCTCTTGAGTTATCCTTAGTTTATTAATTACTATCGCTCTTATTTACAGCCACATTTGGCTAAATCTTGTACAAATGTTATTTTCTATTTTATGGTACGATGTGGTCTGTCTGTTTGGTATATAAACTCAGTATGTTTGAATTAAATGATACATATTGCAGAGGCTATCATTGGTGTTTTGGATTTAACTGGCTGGGTTAGACGGAAAGCAGAACCAACAAGTACTCTAGACTGTTTATACGGGTTTCGTGTGCCATTGGTTCGATCAATAAATCACTGCCCTCTAATAGGCGGGTACAAGTTATAACACTTGTCAAACGAATGCTCTTAAATTTATGTTGCCATTCACACGTGGATTCGGACTCGGTATTTTTCTATTCAAATCCAAGTATGGTATCTACTAAGATATCGAGTCCGAATGGTTTCTAGCTTGTCTTTAAGACAGTTTCAGCTTCAACTCAGACCGAATAAACGTCCACAAATTGGTTGTTTAAGGAATCCAAAAATCGTTATTAAATATCTAAATACGGAACCGTTTAAATGCTTTTTTCGAGTTAATAATCTTTTATTATTTTATGCGGTAAGGTTGCTAACCTCACTCCCAACTCATAAGAGTTTGGGACCTGAATAAACTCTAAAAGAGCTCTTAGCAGAGCTATTTAGATTCAAAAGAATCATTAAAGTAGTGAAATCACATACCAAACTTATTCACCTAATTTGGCTAGGTGTTTTCTTTTCCTAAATTAAATTTCATGACTATAAATCCGTAATAAAATAGAGTTATTTAATATTTATACATACTTGAAATCATGAGTCAATTGAAGCTAGACCAGCATGGAAAACCTGGAAGTACTGGACGGTCGTTTCGTCCTATTGTGAGACTCCTCAACAGTACGCATCCACGATCTCACCTCGCGAGAGTCGAACCCAGGAACTGCCAGTCTCGCGCCAGAGCACTTGACCGATAGACCATCGAGCCGGCATCCAATGGTGTTAATGTCTAACTTTAATCAATCCACGAAGTTGAGCAACCATTTCACCAATTATCTTCAGTCAGTTGTTATCTCCCAACAGAAAACCCCCTTAAATAATATTTGTTTAAAATAATTTCGCTTCCTGCATTGGTTATTATAAAGAGTTGTCATTATTAATATTTGTAGTAGTAATAGTATTTCTATGAATTTTACAGTTGATCGAACAATTTGACAGCTTCATTCTTGTGAAACCAAAAAAAATTATTTATAATATAAAACTTTCCTAGTTCCGTTTTTCAAAACATTTTTTTCTACTGTTATTATTTTAATCAAAGAGATTTTCTATTTCATGTTAATCAATCCTTAACCCCCTTTCCATACATACACAAATCATATAAAGTTAAAATTTGTTATCCCTTTAATGGTTCTGATTTGGTACTATAGTAATAATTTGTTTATTATTATTATTCTATCAGTTAATAAATCCATGTAATTCACCTCTCCTCCTAAATCCTTCCCATTGTGTGTGTGTGTGTGTGTATAAATTGTGTATATTTCATGTCATTTTGAGCATACTTGTTTTGTTTTTCTTTTTTTTTTTCAATATAAGTATGTATTGAAGTGGAACGTATACTGCCAAGTTAATGGTAACAATATTAGTAGTACTTGTCGGAAGTTCGGTGATTATCTTGTTTTAAAGCATTTTTTTTTTAAATTTTTTGCGCGTGATTGAATTTTTCGCAATATATTTAATTCTAGGTGGAAAAAAACATTCAATTATAATAACAATATTAAAGTAGTATATGTTAATTAATTAATAAGAATCCATATATAAATCCACTTTATTAATGTTATCATATTAAAAGGTATAAAATTCAATGGTATCTATTTCATTGTACAATAATTTTGTTTTTTTTTCTTTTTATAACATGATGATTGTTATTAGTGATGTATATAATCTGAAAGTAGGGGGGGAAGTATTTTTCCTTTTTTTTTTAATTTATTTATAATTATTCGTCACAGTGACTGTTTTTTTGGTTTTTTCAACTTTTTTTTCTACAAAATGAAACACACAAAAAAGAAAATTATTGAGGTTTTTTTGGTTTTTTGAAAGAAACAACAACAACAATATGTTTATATAAAAAAGTGAACTTCCGTTAAATGACAAATAGCGATACCAGTTTTTGGGGGTTTTATACAATTAAATTGAATATTATGATTTTCTATTTTTTTTTAAACAGAATATTATTTTTAATTATTATTGTTGCTAGGTGATTTAATTCTTATATTCATGCAAATATAATTATATATAAGGTATTGGTTTTAGTGATAGTCTATTTAAACGTTTATCATTGAAAGGGAGGTTTCTCACTTTGAACTAAGAGGATTTCCGTTATACTAATTACTTATGAGTTCTAAGATAAGATAAATGCTTTTTATTTAAATATTTTGTTGTAACGGTCGCGTTTTTCTTGTCTTTATGAATGGGACGTTAATTTACCTTAGAAGAATATCTACACTAGATTCCTTCCCGAGGGTTGGCAAAGCAAGGACAGCATTCCTGCAGTTGAAGAACATATGCAACTCAAAATAACTGTCAACTAATTTCAAAGTGAGAATCTTCAATACGAACGTCAAGACAGTCAGTCCTATTGTACGGAGCTGAAACGTGGAGAACTACCACATCTATCGTCAAGAAGGTACAAGTATTTATAAACAGTTGTTTACGCAAAAATACTCAACATTCACTGGCCGAATACTATCAACAACAGCGTTTTATGGGAGAGGACAAACTAGCTTCCAGCTGAGGAGGAAATTAGGAAAAGACGTTGGAAGTGGATCGGACATACATTGAGGAGATCACCAAACTGCATCACGAGACAATCCCTAACTTGGAATAGTGAAGGGAAGTGGAAAAGAGGAAGGCCAAATAACACATTACGCCGGGAAATAGAAGCAGATATGAAAAGGATGAATGTTAACTGGAAAGAACTGTAAAGGATCGCCCAGGACAGTTGGATGGAGAATGCTAGTGAGCGGCCTATGCTCCTCCACGAGGGGTAACAGACGTAAGTAAGATTCCTTCCCAGTATCTATTTTACAGGACTTCAACACAACTTAGATCAAGAATACGTAATTAGCCTGACTAGAACGTAAATATATTTCCACATCAGAAACCAACAGCAATCAATAATAATAAGGATAGAAGAAAATATAACTCATATCAGACTGTCTACAAGTCTGACTAAGCGGACAACCAATCATTATCATCCTCGCCCACACATCACATATCATCATCATCATCATCATCATCAATTTAGACACTTCCTCTAGTTCATTGAATAAGAATGTATTACTGTTTAACTCTGCTGAATAATTAATATAACCCTAGTTTGTTTACAATAATAGGTGCTTTTGAAATGTGTTTGATTCATTTTGAATATCTATATATGGCTATTGATTAGTGTGAATGCTTTTAATATGGGATATGAAAACCAACAGTTTAAAGTTTGTTATAATGTTGAATTTTGAACTAAGACGAAATATTTAATCTGACTATTGTTGTATAACATTGTTTACTAAAGTGCTTTATATGGAAGTTAGTAATTCATTAAATTATATCATATTATCAGTACGAAGTCAACAAATCGTATAATAAAATGGTTTTAATACTTCAATTCATGGGTCAATGTAAGCTAGACCACCACTGAAAACCTGGAAGTACATCATGTGCTCACTAGTGACCAGCTACAAGATGGGTTCTCTGGGGGTTCTAGTGAGAAGCCGTGACTAGTGGAATTCCAACCCGTGTCGAGTGGAGACAGGTAACGACCTCAGACAGTGGATGTAGAATTGCACAAGATCATGAACTGATTGAAGTTAGACATTAACATCATTGGATGCAAACTCAGTAATCTGGAGGTTAAGAGTTCACGCACGAAACTGAAGGTCCTGTGTTTGATTCCCTCTAATGCAGGATCGTGGATGTGCACTTTTGAGGAGTTCCATAGTAGGATGAAATGGCCGTCCTGTAGTTCTAGGTTTTCAATGGTATTCTTGCTTACATGGACCCATGAATTCAACTATTAAAATTACCACAATCTCCACAAACCCCGACCTTAATAATAAAATAGTCGTTTAATTTTATTATTTCCAATCGTCAATTTTTCGGGATTGAATACGTTATGTCTTGGTCACTTATAGATCCCTCATGTTAATCGTTTTACATCGCAAATGATAATGTTAAAAATTTGTACTTGATCTTAGATACCACTAGAACCCAGTTCATATACTTCATATTATTTAATCATTGGTTATATATCCATTGATGTTGAGGTTCCTTCCACTTGAAGAGTGAACCCTAGTATACAGTGCTTAAAAAATAATGTTATTTTATTGCCTTCTGATTAATGACTAAAAAAAATATTTTTCAGTAGGTAATAACTATTCCTAAACTTTATTATTTAGTATCTTACGTCAGCTGACAAAGCAATCTTTATACGTAATATGGAAACCAAATGTAATGAACTCGTTATAATGATACAGTTGATGTTCTGTTGATAGTTTGGCTTGTTAGCGAAGTCTATTAGGATGTTCGTTTTTCAGCAATCAATGCTACGGTTCAGTAGGATCTAATACATCGGAGTTGACGATTTCTTGAACAAAATAAGATGTACGCTTTGGGTTTTCAGTTCCTACCTATTACTGGAAGCACGTTAGCCAAGTGTAGTTGTCATTATCTTGTTGATTCAGACTTTACTCTCTTTAATTAAGAATATGAATCATCCTAGTAATTAATAAAATATTATATTTATTTAAAACTTCACAGGTTACCACTTCATTACTTGTAAAAATCAGTGACGCATATGGTGCAATGAATATCTTTTGTTACATATCACCTCAAGTACGTAGTTTGGAGACCAGATAAAATAACACAAAGACATCCCCAACGGTAGTACACATCCTCTAACGTAGGCTACAAAGGTTAATTATACAGAGGAAAATCATTTATTGCCATCTCGACTGATGATGGCAGAGTGTGAAATGCGAGGCTAATTATAAACAAGAATTAACATGATCTGGGGTACTAACTCTTTAGTTAGTTTTAGTTACCTGGATTCATCTTAACGTACTTATTTTAAAGGACTTCGGAATGGAAATTTAGAAAAGTCCTCTTTTGACTGATTTTTCGAGTAGTTTTACCAAATGCTCCATTTCTTGGCATCAAAGTATAGAAAGTTAAATAGTAGTCAACTCCCTAGTGACTTACCTTAATTTACTTTTCTAGTCTGAAGTTGTGACTGATGTAGTCCAGATATTTTGAGAATGAAGCGGTGGTTACCAGTGGCATTGAATAGCTGTCATGGTATGTCATAAATTGATTGAGGTTGGAATAGTACAACTGTACTTCAACCCAGTGGTTCAAGTAATTAAGCATTCGCCACAAGCTCTGAAGTTCTTTGCTTGAATCAGCCATCAGGTCGCAATTGTACACTATCAGGGCGTTCCCATACTAGGACAAAACAGTTCCAGAGAGTGGACAAATAAATGCAAGTATAAAGTATTTTTCATTGAATTATTGGTTTTCTATACGTATAAAATCAGTCTAAAAAAATAGATAGTAACGTAAATTTCATATGAACCCTATTTCATTGAGAGAATGTAAATCAATAAATGAAAGTATGTTGAATAACAATTAAAGTTGAAAAAACCAACATGTTGATTAAAATATCTGACTATCAGTGTGTTGACTACTATACTAAATCATGGTTAGTTACTGTGAATATGATGTGTAGTGAAAAAAGGGTAAGAAGACTTGTTTAATAATTCTTGCTCCCAATAAATTTTATCAGGCGATTTCAAAAAGTCTACCATTTTCTAGGTAAATAGTTTCAAATTCTTAGAAATAAACATAAGCATTTATTTGTAAGCATTCAAATCCATTGGTTACTGATGTTAAGATGTTGTGATCCTTAACGTCAATAACGGGAAGATTCAAATCCTTACCAATGACCAAATAAAAATCATTCCTGTTGAACAAGTTGATGAATTTACAGACTCAGTATTTCAGTGAATTATACTTTGACGTTAAGAGTAAAACTTGCTGTATATTTAGGTTTTAATATAAACATCAATAGAGAGATACAGTTATATCCAACTGAAGAGCCTCAAATAGAATGAAACTCGTATCCTAAATTCCACGACTAAGCATTGTCCAACTTCTTTTAAAAAGTAGGGATTAGGTTATAAAAAGAAAAATGACTTAATCAGAAAGGGTTTTGTGTAGACTTAGTATTTTCATAGTTGAAAGCATGAGTCAATTGAAGCTAGACCACCAAGGAAAACCTGAAACTACTGGACGGCCTTTTCGTCCTATTGTGGAACTCCTCAGCAGTGCGCATCCATGACCTCGCCTCGCAAGATTCGAACCCAGGACCTACCAGTTGACATGCTTTCAACTATGAAAATACTAAATATCCACAAAATCCCTTTTGATTATAATCATATGCTCACTAGTGACTGATTCCAAGAGATAATTCCTGGAGTTCTAGTGAGAAGCAGTGACCAGTGGAGTTCAAACCACGTCTGTTGTGAGATAACAACTTACTGAAGACAATTGGTGAATGGTTGCTCAATTTCGTGGATTGGTTGAAGTTGGACATTAACACCATCAGATGCCGTCTCAGTGGTCTATTAGTTAAGTGCTCTTGCTCGAGATTGGTAGTTCCTGGGTTCAAATCTCGTGAGGCGAGGTCGTGGATGCGCATTGCTGAGGAATCCCACAATAGGACGAAACGGCCGTCCAGTAGTTCCAGGTTTTCTGCGGTGGTCTAGCTTCAATTGACTCATGCTATCAACTATGAAAAATGACCTATTCAAATATTTTAAAACTAAATCACTTGTAAAAATACCATCTGGTTTCATGAACGTCAATCTTCTGTTTAAATATTATCTTTTCAATGTCATTACATATAGACTTTTTCGAAAGAAAAATGTTATGTTCCATGATCAATAAAATATTATTACAAGCTGACAAATATTAAGAAAAGTAGAGTGAGTTTTGCTGCATTATATAATTTGCTTACCATGCTTGTGAATTAAGGCTATATTGAGGCAATACGCAGAGTATGCACATATGCCAATTAGAGACTGACCAGTTGCAGTCCTAAACATCGATGGGAAGATTCAAGCAAACAATACTGAATGAATTTATACTTCACCCCATCGCAAAAGCAAGTGGCTATCAGGACTCAGTGGCCGAGTGGATAACGCGATGGCGTTTGAAGCGAAAGTTACTGGGTTCGAGTCCCAGAATGGACATCAACTCTGAGATGCAGGTACATCCAGCTCACGAGTCCCAAATAGGACGAAACGCGCGTCCTCCATTCCACTGCTAGCCACTATCCATCTATGTTTATCATGCTTGTGAATTAAGTCTATATCGAGGCAATACGCACAGTATGCATATAAACGAATCAGAGACTGACCAGTTGCACTCCTAACACATAGATGGGAAAATTCAAACAAACAATACTAAATGAGTTTATAATTTGTAGTGTTTCATTATCTTCTTTTTTATTCTTGTGGATTCATCTGTTGAACATTGAACTTTTTAAATGTCAGTTATATGTCGTAGCAATCGTAATTTACTGTAACCAACTGAATTTGTTCGTATGCTTAGTTTTAAGTCACATACCATAATTAGTGATTGTAATACTTTAAATTTTCTTAATCAAAATAAGTGATGTTGGATTTAAAGGTATATTGGCTAAGATTTCGCGTCACTCAGACTAGCGATGATATTTCAACTTGACTGATAAAATTCCATCAACATCAGAATAGATTAGACAAACATGCAATCGGTCGCTACTCAGTGATTAAGCAGTTATAGACCATCTCATTCCTACAGGAGGCCTATGTGAGTTCCCAATAGCTATGTGGTAACGTCTGCAATTTCAAATACTGCAAGATGCGTGTTTCAATTTCACAGGACGCATCAATTCCCTACATCCTACTGGCAAGTGTCAATTACTATGAAACTTAAGTCTAAGGTTTCTTGTTGAATATTTCTAACCACCTAGATTCTTCGACGAAATGTTTGTAAATCGAGTTATTTAATCTTCAATTTGACTCTATAATATTTGTTTATAAATAGTACCGTTATTTTGCTTATTATTAAAGTAATGACTATGGACATTCCAAGTTAGAATAAATTGAGTGTCAGGAAAATTTTCAATGAAGATTAGTTGTTTTCTTACTCTCTAAAAGATGTTGGCAACCAAAAAACATTATTTATGTTCATACATCTAGCTTAATACTGATCCAAAATTTTTAAATTATATCTGTTAATTTATGATCAATTAATTACTGAGTAATCGTCTACTTCATCCTTATTTAGTCCTTTATTGCTAATCGAATTCTATCCATCAAGATATAATACTGCCACTAACCTAAATAATTTGACATCACTTGCATTGTGTTGAAATGTTAGATGGTTGAAAGTAGTTGTCAGAATATTCTGCTTGATCTAGGTTCCATGCTGTTTAGCATTCGTTGCAAAAACCCACCTGTGATCTTAAGAAGACTTATGCTTTCTGAGGGATTCGATCACGCACAGCCCAAATTCGTCAGTTCTGTGATGACTGAATGTATTCGATAGGTAACTTGGAATTCAGGGTTTGCTGATTGGCACTTGTACTTAAAACATATGTGCAATCAAAAGGGGCTGATATCTCTTGTAAGACTTAAATCAGCGTCACCCAGTGTTGCATCTGAAGACTGTCCTAATGAGCTTCTCAAATAACTTCGAATGGCTTAAATAAAATCTAATTAATTACAACACTAAACAGTTTATCTTTAAGCCAATAAGTTCATTCTGTGTTCAACTGAATTAAAGTTTAATTAAGGAAATTTATTGTTGAAAGAGAATGATATATTTATTTACCTTTATTTTAAATTAATTTATTTCACGTGATTACATGTTATTAACTTCATCATCACTTAAACTAATAATATAAACTTTAATAGTTGAATTCATGAATCAATGTAAGCTAGACCACCATTGAAAACTTGGAAGCACTAGACGGGCGCTTTGTTCTACCATGTGACTCCTCAGCAGTGCACACCCACAATCCCGCAAACGGGAATCGAATCCATAACTTTCGGTCTTCAGAGAGAATACCTAACATCAAGACCACTGAGCTGGCATCCAATTCTGTTGATGACTAACTCTCAACAATCCACAACATTGAGCGACCATCTTTCACTATTGTTGGGTGACAGTAACAACTAAAGCGACCATGATCGGAAGACCAAATTCTGTATAGTTGAGAAATGAATGAAATCTTCAGACCTGCCTGTAAGCCAATAGATCAGTAAGTGAAAGGGTTTTAAATTACGTGTATCAAATAAAGATCCATAACTAGGCACTAGCTAACACCCTACTGTTATGATTTTAAAGTTAACTGAATTGTAATGTAACGTAGCTCGACAATTAGTGAGTTTGATTCTAGATGTAGATTATGTGCAAAGGGCACCTTCGTGCATAGACTTTCTGTTTGATACTATTAATCAATAACTTATAATACTTTTAACCTTAATTAGTTTCAGTTAGATAGGGTAACTTCAGATTATTTATTTTATGCCAACTACTTAGGATTAAACTTTCAAGTCATTTAACTTACTGATTATAAAATAAAACTTATCTTTTCAGTATAATCAGTACTAAAGAGAAAAAAGACTTGCATTGGTTAATTTACTATAATCAGTGCATTAATTGTTAGATGAAAAGTGGCCTTTTATAACATTAGAGCAACTTATGTTTCAACTGTCTAAATATTTCATTTAAAAAGAACACTGTTCTTCTTGGTGTATTATCCTTTTTATAAATCCATTGATGGAACAAACGATACACAAATTGTAAACTAAACACTTGATAGGAGAATAATTGTGACAACTGAATTGTATTTTCACATTTGAATTCATGGGTCGATTTAAGCTAGACTACCAGTGAAAACCATCGGAAATACTAACATCTTCCCAAAATCCTTACAGTGACAATTGAATGGGTAGAATATGAGTATCAAGGATTGACTGTTAAGAATATTTATAAACAATGTTTTGAATGATTACACTTGGAATCCATGTAAAAGAGATATTTATTGTAACATTCCATGATTAATGCTAAGAACTTTGTTACTTACTTACTTACTTACGCATGTTACTCCCAATGGAGCATAGGCCACCGACCAGCATTCGCCAGCTTTGTACTGTGACAAAATTTATAGCTCTGAGTAAAGCTATTGTTATCCTTTAGTTTGAATGAATATATATTTTAAGTATTCACCATTATAATAGTCGTACGTACACAACCAGTTAACGAATGTTGTGAAATAAACAAATATATTACTAACACCAATAAAAAATAATCAATATGTTAAATCACATATTTTATTAATCTCTTAATGGAATATCTCCTAGATAGATACAACAGTAATCAGTCAGTTTATAGCAATATAATCTCGTCAATCAAAATGCGAATAACTTTTTAAATTATCCAATGTATCTTAAGCTTCGAAAATATATGAACTGATTCAAAAATATAAATTTATCAGTGAATTAGCCTTGAAATACTGTGATCTAGTTGACCACCTCCAACCACCATCTAGTTCAGAATACTCAACAATATCAAAATCATCCATTTGAACTATAAATCTTCAACACCTTCTTAAAACAATTCATTAAAATGAATAAAAAAAAGTGGAAAAATCTTTTTAACATTGAATTGTAAGCAAGACTTTCTGAAATGAGATTGAACTTGAAATTATGAATTTTACATTTTTGAACTAATATTTATTTATTTTAATAGTTGAGATCATGAATCAATTGAAGCTAGACCATCATAGAAAACCTGGAAGCACTGGACAGCCGTTTCGTCTTGTTGTGAGACTCCTCAGCAGTGCGCATCCATGATTCCGCATCGTGAAGTCCGAACCTAGAACCTATCAGTTTCGCACGCGAGCGCCTAACCTCTAAACCATTGAGCCAGCATCCAACGGTGTTATTATCTAACTTTAACCGATCCACGAAATTCGGCGATACATTCACCATTGTCTTCAATGAGTTACTATTTTGCAACAAATCTGGTTAAACTCCACTGGCGGGATCGTGAATGCGCACTGCTGAGGTATCCCACAATAGAAGGAAACGGCCGTCCAGTGCTTCCAAGTTTTCCATGATGGTCTAGCTTCAACTGATTCCTGAACTCAAATATTAAAACTACTATAATATCCACAAAACCCCCTTCTGATAATAAATTTACTTAGTATTGTTTGCTTGAATCTTCCCATCGATGTTTTTAGGACTGCAACTGGTCAGTCTCTAATTAGCATATGTGCATACTGTGTGTATCTCCTCGATATAGCCTAAATTCACAAGCATTGTAAGCAAAGATGTATGGTGACTAGCAGTGTAATCCAGTTTGACAAGCGTTTCGTCCTATTTGGAACTCGTCAGCTGGATGTACCTGCATCTCAAATAGGACGAAACGCACGTCTTGGGTTGGACTGCTAGCCACTATCCATCTTCTCCTTCTAATAATATTTATTGAATAAATTAATAATAGCCGCGGGAATATTGTACAATATGTGAAACATCTTAATTAATCATAAATATTCAGTTAACTTTATTGACACATATATATACAATTATGTAATTATTAAAAGTAGATAAAACATTATATAATTTCAATTATTCAATTGACTAAATTTATTTTTAAAATTGTAATGAAGGTTGTTTCTTCTTTTTTTTCTTTTCAAATTTTGTTTATCTACCATACACAATTACTTGCTTAAATGATCAAACTTATATAATTTTAAACATTTTATAAACTATATATATATGTATATATGTAGATATACTGAAATCAAACTTCATTACGCTTCATTAAATCTTATTTCTTTGAGAAAAAGAAAAGAAAAAAGGAAGAAAAAAAATTTTTCTTCATTCTTTTCCTTGAAACATTTTTTGAAAAACAAACTAATTTCTATAATATTCATTATTTTCCCTGTTATATCAGTGTAAAGTGAAAGTATACACATACAAATATATAAATATATATAGTCGATTTAAATAAATCTCTTGAGACATTTCAACCTGTTTGACACTGTATTTTTTTTTATTTTTTTTTTATTTTGTTTAATTCATTCATTTTTAGAATATTTGTTCAATGTACAAGAATGGCGATAAATATAAATGTGACAAGTGTGTACAACTATAAATGTATACATACATACATACATACATACATACGCACATACTTACATACATACATACATACATATACACGCACATACATACCTACATACACACGCACATACATATTCAATGAGCCAATCACATTATTACATATACATAATTATTGATAGTAAAACACATGAACAAATGTGAAACGTATTAAAAATGAAAATAGCCTTAGGATATTAAAATAATAATTTCCCTTATTTATTTATTTATTTCCTTATTATTATTATTACAGTTAAGAAATGGAATAAAACTAAATAATTCTGATATTTTCTTTCCCTATTTTATTTACGATTAATTTGATTAGAAAACAGTAAATATATATTTCCAATGGATAACGCGATGGCGTTTGAAGTGAAAGGTACTAGGTTCGAGTGCCAGAGTGAACATTAACAAGTCTGAGATGCAGGTACATCCAGCTGACGAGTCCCAAATAGGACGAAACGCGCATCAAACTGGATTCCACTGCTAGCCACTATCCATCTTTGCTTACAATGCTTGTGAATTAAGGCTATTTTGAGGCAATACGCACCGTATGCATATATACCAATCAGAGACTGACTAGTTGCAGTCCTAAACATCAATGGGAAGATTCAAACAAACAATAGAAAATGAATATATTTCCATAGTTGAAAGCATGAGTCAGTTGCAGATAGATTACCAAGGAAAACTTGGAAGCACTGGACGGTTGTTTCGTCTTATTGTGGGACTCCTCAGTAGTGCGCTTCAATTGACTGATGCTTTCAACTTTGAAAATATTAAATCTCTACAAAACCCCTTCTGAAATATATATTTCCCATTAACTATATATGTATATATATGTATAATATAAGTTTAAATTAATTCCCAATAATAACTGGTTTAATAGTAATACTAATAATAATAATACAAGGTTAATATGCTTTTTTTCATGATAGTATGAAATATAGAATTTAATTTCATAGTAGGGTAATATGATTTACAATGTATTGTATAAATGAATTTGTAGATGAAATCAAGTTATCAAACTGTCTGATAATTCATTTCATCAAGTCAACTTCAGAGTTCGAACTGAGAACTCATCTTTGGATTTGTGGTCAGCTACATAGTTTTAACCTGTTTATCGGGATCCATAGGTATATTTTTCTAATTTCAATCAGTTTGTGATATAATTTAACAAAATCATCTACTGACTAACAAACAGCTTTATACTTGACAAATAAGGCGGCCTGTTTCAATATCTGGGCTATTTGTTCCTGTCATCTAGATATTTCAACAACTTATCTGTTTTTTTTATTTGTTTTGACAGACCATTATGCCAACTTATTGCATCAGCTAAACATGTGAGTTTGTGAAAAGTTTACGACTTTTTGCAATACAAGTTACAAAAGAACCCTATCAGAAACATTATGGTTGCTGGCAATATGCATCGAAAAGAATGTACTTTATTTAGATGTTGATTCCTGAGATGTTAGCAAACACTCAGTTTTTATCGTCATTAACAATGAATAAATAAGAAATGGAAACTTGTTGAAATACTCTGTAGTGAGAATTTTATATTGTACCAAAAATATTAAATTTGATAAAGCTAATGATAATAATAATGAGTTACATTGAATCCAACGAACTACTGGAACTTTGACAAGCAATTTTTCAAAGTTACGCAAAAGTGAAATCACGGTTTTTATTTAAGAGATTGTAGGGAGTAGTTAATTTTGAAAAAATCTTCGTCGCCGACTGAGAAAATTATTGAAAACCAAGAAAAGCTCTTCTGAATACAATACATTAATGTAGGCAAAATGTAAACTAAATTTCAGATAAACTTCTATCATTCTCTTAATGACTGTTGACCTAGGAATGAACAATAAAGAAGATAAAACAAAGCAGAAAACTTATTATCACTTTAACTAACAATGATACAGAAATAAATCTATGTGTACTTGTATAATCATTCCTAGTATCCTTGAGAACCAATCATTTTGAGTGCAGACTTCTTAGTCTAGAATACAGATACACACTTGTGGTACAGAAATTTAAAAGAGCTATTTAAAAATCCACGTTTTAGTCTGGTTCCGGTCAAATTCTTGAGACATTGTTTATTTCCAACTTAATGGATAATTTTCATAGTTGAAATCATGAGTCAATCGAAGCTAGACCACCATCGAAAACCTGGAAGCACTGCTCTTAGGCCGTTTCATCCTATTGTGAGACTCCTCAGCATTACGCATCCACGATCCCGACTCACGAGCGAGATTCGAACCCAGGACCTATCAGTCTCACGCTAGAGCACTTAACCGATAGACCACTGAGCAGGCCGGCATCCGATGGTGTTAATGTCTAACTACAACCAATCCACGATTTTGAGCAACCGTTCATCATTTGTCTTCAGTGAGTTTATATCTCTACAACAGACTTGGTAGAACTCCACTGGTCACTGCTTCATACTAGAACTCAAGGTAATATCTCTTCTAGGTTTTCCATGGTGGTCTAGCTTCAATTGACTTATGATTTCAACTATGAAAATACTAAAATCTCCACAAAACCCCTTCTGATCTATAATGTATAATTATTTCTTCTTTTAATTTGACTGTTTGAGACAACACTGTTTATGTTTATTCATCATGAAAACATTCAGTTAAATGCAAATTCGACTTGTTATGTTTTGATGATTTCATATCGTGAGAAATACAAGAAGATTGGAGGGAAGCACAAACCTAAATCCAGTTAAAAGATAAAGACATTCACTTATAGTAAGAATACACTTTTTAAAGCCTAAGTATTCAGACAAGAGTCAGTTGGGTTTAAGAATGCTGACTATCGATTAGATATTTTCATTTGTATATTTTGGTTTTATTCTAACATTAAAACTTGAAAATGATTTGACTATATATTTTTTTATCACAGTCTACTTAATAAACGTACTTAAGTAATATAGATTATAACCAAATTATACGTTAGTTTTCCTACTGAAACAGTAATACTATGAGTCATAGATAACCTAGCGATGAGTTGATGGGTGTATCAGCATGAAAATTCTCCCGATCAATAGTTATACAGATCTTAAAATAGAAAGATTTGTCTCCCAATAGATTTTAGTAATGGTATATTTTCCCAATGGTTTTAACGCTGGACTTTCAGTTACCCGGTAACAGGTCTAAACCTAGATTCATCTGTTTTGCTTTAGCTCACTGGATAGCACAATTACTAATGTGCACACTTAAGGTATGAGAACTAGTAATCAATTATATGAATCTGTACTTGATAAATAAATTTTACAGAAGAGACTATAATTTATAGACAAACTTGAATTTTGATGTGAATTTTATTCAGTTTAGTTAAATAGCATTTTGACATTATAGATGATATCAGTTCGTGATAGAAAACCGAAATCTGATTCCTAACCCCAATCATCAACTGTTAATCATAATTGGAATTCCTTATACTAGTTTATCATAATCATTTAGTCCTAGTTATTAGGTGATATTCTTACGTTCACTTGAGTGTTGTTTAAAAGTCGTCCATAAATTATAGTCTCACCATTCTTCAAATGATACTTCTTGAATTTCTAGACTTCTTTTTAACAAAATTGCATATGGACTATAAAGTCTCCTGTATAACCTATTCAGATGAGTCACAGATATACACAAATATATATCCTTTCCTTTTTGTCCAACTGATTAATTGATACTGCATCATTATGAGGACTGCTTCTTTTATGATATTCATTCAAGTAGTCACTCTTTATTTATCTATTCATTGAATCATTGATCCATAACGGGATAAACACTTCTTATTGGTCAATTGACAAATATATAATTGTCATTATTATTATTACTTTGTTACATTATCGTAGGAATTCAATGTTTCTTCATCACAGTATTTTAATAATGATGGTGACTTGTATGATTTGAATTCTTTTGTATCAGTCGGTATCCATTGATGATGGGAAAAGAAGATATTTCAGTATGATTTTTTTACTTTTCAAGTTCACTGATTTTAACTATGAGTATTTCTAGAGGTTTTGTAGTTTATTTAATGGAAAATCAATTGATTATTGAACATCACACATTTACATATTATATAGTAAATAGCAGTGACCAGTGGAGTTCAACCAAGTCTGTTGTAGAGATATGAACTCACTGAAGACAATTGGTGAACGGTTGCTCAAACATCGTGGATTGGTTGAAGTTAAACATTAACACCATTAAGTGTCAGTTCAGTGGTCTATCGGTTAAGTGCTGTGGCGCGAGACTGATAGGTCCTGGGTTCGAATCTCGCTCGTGAGTCGGGATTGTGGATGCGCATTGCTGAGGAGTCCCATAATAGGACTAAACGGCCGTCCAGTGCTTCCAGGTTTTCCATGGTGGTCTAGCTTCGATTGACTCATGATTTCAACTATGAAAATACTGAAATATCCACAAAACCCCTTCTGAGATATAGTAAATAGGCCTTTTAATATGAATGACTTATGTAATGCAATAAATATTTGATTTATTGTTGGGTAATAAATGAAAATATGAATGCTGTATTAATGTGGAGCAATGTTTTTATAGTTAAGGTGTTGGACTTGGAACTATTAAATTACAGATTCAAGTTTTGTCTTATCTTATTTGGATTGGGCTGTAGGATTGTAACTCGAAGCCAAACTCATAAATCTGTACTTAATGATTTATATCAGGGTAACTGATAAGAAACTTTATAGTTGAATATCTCATTACTAAGACAGTTGTAGATGTGATAATTATTTTGTACTGCATGTAATTGAACTTTGATCATTCAGTATCGTAATCGGGAAAATGAAATGTACTTCCTGAATAATCTCTCTACTAATAGTGACATTGAAACTATGAACCTAGTAGTTCATTGCTATTAATTAACATATTCAGTTCTGACTAATCGTGAAATTCAAATCCGTTAAATCTAATACTCCTAACTAAGATTCTTTTGTAGATTTGAGATATTTATAATATAGTCACTATTCTACGTATACCAAACTCTCTCTCTCTTACGCCTGTTACCCCTCGTGGAGGAGCATAGGCCGCTCACCAGCATTCTCCATCCAACTCTGTCCTGGGCGATCCTTTACAATTCTTTCCAGTTAACATTCATCCTTTTCATATCTGATTCTATTTCCCGACGTAATGTGTTATTTGGCCTTCCTCTTTTACGCTTCCCTTCAGGATTCCAAGTTGGGGCTTGACTCGTGATGCAGTTTGGTGATCTCCTCAATATATGTCTAATCCACTTCCATTGTCTTTTCCTAATTTCTTCATCAGCTGGAAGCTAGTTTGTCCTCTCCCATAAAACGCTGTTGTTTATATTATCCAGCCAGTGAATGTTGAGTATTTTTGCGTAAACAACTGTTTATAAATACTTGTGCCTTCTTGACGATAGATGTGGTAGTTCTCCACGTTTCAGCTCCGTACAGTAGGACTGACTGTCTTGACGTTCGTATTGAAGATTCTCACTTTGAAATTAGTTGACAGTTATTTTGAGTTGCATATGTTCTTCAACTGTAGGAATGCAGTCCTTTATTTGCCAATCCTCGCCTTTACATCTGCATCAGATCCTCCTTGTTTATCAACGATGCTTCCTAGGTACGTGAATGTTACCACCTCTTCCAAAGTTCCTCCATCAAGTGTGATTGGGTTGGTGTTCTCTGTGTTGTATTTGAGAATCTTGCTTTTTCCTTACGTATACCAAACATCGTTTTGTATATTCATAAAATTAAGTAGATCTAAGCGATGATTAAGAATTTCCTTAATGTAAACTTTGTACTGATAAGCTCTTTTTAGAATCTAACTTGTTATTAGTTATCATACAGTGTACTTTAATTTCATTTTAAAATTCAATTTTGATTCATGATGACAATTTAAGGATATTTATTCATCTTAATAAAAATGTATCACTAGGCAACTGGGTTTTTTTTCACTTGTACATTATGAGCAGGTGTATTTTGAAGAAGAAGAAGAAAAAAAGGTTCTCTTTAATGTTCTAATGTGAAACGAACATCATTCTTGTATCCTTGACATGAATGTTAGTTATTTCGACAATTTTAATCTTTTATATTGTCAATTGTAGTTTGTATGAATTGATGATGTACATCATTTTATGAGTATATTTTACATATATATGTATATGTGCGTGCGCATTTCATTTAACTATACCTTCAAAAAGGTCACATGATACTTAAAATATTATCTATTTCTTAAGGTCATCTTTTATAAGATAGTTAAAACATTTTGAATGAATCGTTTATTAAATGTAAAGCTATCATTGAAATAGAAAATTAGCGCTTATTTATAATAAACATATGCACATATTACATGTAGTGATAATGAACTATGAAATGTATATCTATCTGACCGAAAGGAAAGAAAAGAAGTGGAAAGAATCCACTGTATTTAAATATCCTTGAATAGCATTTTTTTTTTTGTTGATCAATGTTTTCTTTATAAAAGTCAAATATTGTCATCAGTTGTTCCTTTTTTTTTTTTTATAATTTGAACACAAAGTGATTATGACTATTGTATTTGTCAAATAGTATAGATATATTTAAAACCAACTAAAGAAAATGACCATGTTGCTGTGACAAACATAAGATGATGATAATTTCTTTATAATCATGTATATAATACGGTTGAATGAATTAATCCAACCTGATATTAGATACGTCTAATCTTATACTTCTTATGTATTTATATAAAAATTAAATTGAATATAACACGCAATTATTGTCAGCTGTCAGTGTTAACTACACTTGAACATAAAAATAGGGTTCATGAAATAGATATTCATCTTTTTATTTCTTTTTTCATTTGTAAAATATATATAGACAAGATCAATGGTTGTCGGTTTTCGAGGCGATTAATGGTGATAAGTGAGTGAGTAAGTGAATGAATGAACAAGTGAGAGTAAATCAGAAGATGATCTGACTATATACAATCATAAAAATCTATTGTAAATAAACTGTGACCATTTTATTGGAAAAGATTTAATGAAGCTTTTATTTTATTTTGGATGCTTAGTGGCCCATTATCTAACTTCAGTTGTAACGTAGGATGATTTCTATGGAAATATATATTCAGTCAATCCTCACATATAGTTATCGACTTAACGGAATGGATTTAGAATACGTATATTGCATACAATCGTTGATCCAACCAGACAATCAAAGAAACGAAACGAAGAAAGGGATTAGAAAAGAGCAAAGCAAAACAGATTAGAGAAGGTATTTGAGCCAACTCACTTGAATTAACCGTTACTTAATATTTATGATCAAATCGAATTGAGGTGAAGTGAAGTAATGCAAACTAACGAGAGGCGAGGTTGATAAGTGAATAATTAACAAGGTGAAAACATGATTCAAAGTGAATGAATAAATTGGTTTATCCAGAAGCTAGAATAATCTAGGTGGGTTTGACTTAGGGCTAGTCACTACAGATGGCAAATATTAGGATTTTTAAAATGTATCTGACATAATTTTCAATTATAAATCATCAAAGTAATCTTGTTTCATTGTTCAATACTTAAAATAATGATCAAATAAAAAATGTGGAAAATAATAGTTCCGGTTTTCAAAAGGAAATAATTCATAAATTTTTACTTGCCCCCAAATGCCCTGGTATGGCCGAGAGTGGGGAGAGTCCGCTCTCCCTCTCGAAATGCTCTCACATGGTCACGCGTATAAAGCCTCCGTCAGGGAAGTCCTACTCACTGCCTTCTCATAGTGGCGGGGGTTTTGTTTACGAAATCGGGAGGACGAAAGTGAATGTCCGGAGCTTTAACTGGGTTGGTGGACACAGAGAACCCATCTAGGGGAGTTGGAAAACTCTGATTCCAAACCAATGGTGCATATGGGCTCCACGATCCTGAGGGAACAAATAGTGTATGAACTGATTGTTGGTCACTGGCTACTATGGGACTGCATCTACTCACGATGCTCCAATGCTTTGTGGATCAGACCTTTAGGTCAAAGGCTCAGGGTGTGGCTCCCTAAAAAACCACCTGTTTCGGTTTCGGCACCTGAGTAGTATCACAGCCCTCACACAAATCAAATGAAATTTGTGTGGCGCATATATATCTGGTACCTCTTTAATTAATATGTAGTTTTAACCAAAGTTTCTATCGACAAACTTTACAAGAGGTGAATATAACCAAGTAATATGATTGAGATCATGAATTGATCAATGTAAGACTGCCATTAAAAATATGTAAGCACTGGACGGCCGATTTGTTATAGTATGGGACTACTCAGCAACGCGCATCCATGTTCTCGCACGCGGGATAACTGAGCAATAATAAAATTTAATAAATAATAATTTTCTCAATATCTACTGCATTTTACTAAACTAAGTTTTACCAATTCTTTAAAAATCTCTTACTATCCGTTAATTGGTATTTTCGATTCCTTTATTTCTTCAAGTGTATGTGAGGAGGAGACCTGTTTTGGTTTCCATACAAAGAAGTAAACTCAATATACTTTAGCTAAACCCTTACAGATGTAAGTAAAAGAAATCTAAACGATATCTCTCATTTATACTAACGAATGATTTGACATAATAATGAATAAATTGTAGATAACCAGTTGAAAAGAAAGATGATTTTCGTTATGTATGGACATCAGTTCTATGAGTCTTATTGGGCAGTAATGATCAGTGAAGTTTAAACATGTCGGTTATGAACAATTTATCTACCAGTAGTACTGAGAGATGATTAAGGAATATCACTAATTAAAGGAATTTTGAAATACAAACCAATGGATTCCAATTCGGTGACTTAAAATTTAAACAATAATTTTGATATCTGGGTCTAATCCCAAATAGGTTAGTGGATTCACAGTGCAAAACATAGTTCTATAATATGACGAAACAGCTATCCAATGCTTTTCATTGGTCATCTGACTATGGTCACTTCTTAATGTAAATGAAAAAAATTTTCATGAATCTTCTGAAAATATCTCCCCAATTTTTAATGAGTAAATAATGTGATCAATGAGATATTAATTTTAGTTGTCTGAATATTTTAACAGTAATTTGTCGAGACTATAATTTATGAACGAACCAACCAGATTTACGATAACAGGTCTTACATTTTGGTATTATAGCTGATATCAGTTCGTGATAGAAAACCCCAATCATCAACTGTTAATCATAATTGGAATTCCTCACACTAGTTTATCATAATCATTTAGTCCAAGTTATTAGGTGGATATTCTCGAAATCACTTAATTGTTGCTTAAAGATCTCCATAAACTATAGTCTCACCAGTAATTTTGATGAATATAATAACATCATAGTTATGAAATGTATGTACCAATAAGAGACTGATGAATCGCACTCCTATACATCAATGGGAAGATTCAAACAAACAATACCAAGTGAATTTGAAATCTTAACCCCATCGCACAAGCAAGGGGCTATCAGGACTCAGTAGCTGAGTGGATAACGCGATAGCGTTTGAAGCAAACGGTACTTGGTTCGAGTCCCAGAGTGAACATCAACTCAACTCTGAGATGCAGGTACATCCAGCTGGCGAGTCCCAAATAGGACGAAACGTGCATCCTATATTCCACTGCTAGCCACTATCCATCTTTGCTTACAATTGTAATTACCGTTTGTGGACTTTCAGAAGAGATATTTTTCTCTGAATAATAAACTTGTATAAACGAATAAATAAATTGGGGGATTTTCATATTACATTTTCTCATAGATAATAATAGACATTATTATTTCCAATAAAATGTGGGAATGTTGACAGATTAGTATTACTATTTATTTGTATTCAATACTCTACGAGTATAGTTCCCTCTTGATACAAATATTGTTATTCCCCCCCTAACTATTGTCCAGCTTCATTTATTTCATTCTTTAAACTAAACAAGTATTTGGTATTAATGAAATGACATGATTGTTTGCTCGTTTTTTTTTTCTGTACAATATAGTATTTATCATTTAGTATTCGAATAGATGCTGGTCGAAAATAACTTATTATTGTAAAACAGAGTTTCCCTGGTTTAATTTGTTCATTATTACACATTTATTTTATTTTTTTGGTGACATATATGATATGGGTAGGATAACATCATCATCACCATCATCGTCAGAAAGTCGTCATGAGATTTACTGCTTACAAAGGTAATTGATTAACCAGTTGAAGGTTCTTTTGATCTACTTATGTTGTATTGTCAATATATATTGTAAAGTATGAAAGTGTTTTAGTATTCTAGCACCTAAATATACATTCACATTGATGTACACCTACATACCTACATACATACACACACACACTCAAAGTGTACTCATATATGTATACTTGTGTCCAAATCTATTTGACTTCAATTCAATAGTCAAGTTTTTTATTTCTTAGACTCATTTCTATTTATTATCAGACTACATGCTGGGTTTAGTTAAGCATATGATTACTCCTCGTATTTTTTCTCTCTATATATATATAATCTATATCTATATATGATTATATACAACAGGTTCATTCATTATACAATAAATAATGTGTGGGGGGGGAATATGAAAATTTTTTTCAGAAAAAATAAATTTTTTTAGACTCAAATTTTTTTATAAACATAAATAAAATAATAATGAGAATAAAAGAAAAAAAATTATAAAAGTCATTTATTAATGTAACAATATTGAGTACATATATATAAATAAATAAAGAAGACATTATCACCTACACTTAAGAACATGTGTATGTCTGTACATCTATATATAAGTGGATAGGCACATAGACACAAAGGTATACACTACCATTCAGTTTGTAGAACATAAGATTCAATAAAAATGGTCAAGTTACTAAAACTGATACTACTACTACTACTACTACTAATAATAATAATAATAATAATAATGACAATAGTAATAATGATAATCATATAAAATGCGAACAATAAGTGAAATGGTTCTAGATGTGTTATTTGTCTTATTTTTTTCAGAAGGGGTTTTGTAGAGATTTAGCATTTTCATAATTGAAAGCGTGAGCCCATTGAAGTTAGACCACCAAGGAAGTGTTTTTTTATTTGTTTGAAAAATTGACCTTCTTTATACTTCTTTTTCAATTTTTTTCTTTTTTTTTATAAATTGACCTTTTATGAAGTAATAAGAAAACTGGATTACATCAGACAAAAAAAAGTTACATGTTGATATTGTTTAAAGGGGGTAGATTGGTTTTGATGAATAGAAATTTTATCTTGTATTCAAATAACTGTTTTCAACTCGATTTGTTGCAATGTATGGGATAGAAGAGCTAGTTCATCTGCGAACTTAGAACACAATATACCTGAATGATAATGTGAGCTTAGATTGTATTGAGTCCGTTAAAAGCGCTGTACTGATGAACTTAACAACCCAAATAAACAGATTATTTAGTCAAACAATTTTCTCTTTTGCCCTTTTTTATATTGAGCTAGAGAAAAATCTCATAAACAATTGTTACAAATAATTGCAACAAACTACTTATCTAGTATTCAGCAGTATATTCTACATTAATTGGACAGCTATCAAATATTTATGCAGCAGCCTCTGCATCGATAGGCCACAACTTACACAAAGGAAAAAGCAAGATCCTCAAATACAATATGGAGGACGCCAAGTCAATCGCACTTGATGGAGGAACTCTGGAAGATGTGAAAACATTCACGTATCTGGGAAGCATCATCGATGAACATGGTGGATATGATATAGATGTAAAGGTGAGGATTGGCGAAGTAAGAACAGCATTTCTACAATTGAAGAACATATGGAACTCGAAACAACTGCCAACTAATTTCAAAGTGAGAATTTTCAATACGAGCGTCAACACAGTACCATTGTACGGAGCTGAAACGTGGAGAACTACTATAACCATCGTCAAGAAGGTACAAGTATTTATAAACAATTGTCTACCTAAGATACTGAATTTCCATTGACCGAATACCATCAACAATAGTCTACAATGGGAGAGGACAAGACAGCTTCCAGATGAAGAGGAAATTAGGAAAAGCCTTTGGAAGTGGATCGGACATACATTGAGGAAATCACCAAACTGCATCACGAGGCAAGCCCCAACTTGGAATCCGGAAGGAAATCCGAAAAGAGGAAGGCCAAAGAACACATTACTCCGAAAAATAGAAGCAGATATGAAAAGAATGAATGTTAACTGGAAAGAATTGGAAAGAATTGCCCAGGACTGGGTTTTGTGGAGAATGCTGGTGGACGGTCTATGCTCCTTCGCGAGGGATAACAGGCGTAAGTAAGTTAGTAATAAATATTTATATGCACTTCTTTGTGTTATTCTTTAGAGTTTACTCAAAATTAGTGTACTGTAAACCTTTTTACCTTTTTAAACAATAAAACATGGCATAGTTATTTTTTATGACGGTAATCTTAATTGGTTGCAGTTCAAGTGACCTATAAAATCGGTTTTTATTTTCCATTGTTTTTGACATTTAATCACATTTTAATGAATAGTGATTTCATAACCTTATCAATTATTTATATTTGTTAACTTTAACAGTTCACTCTTATGACATTATAAAACGGTTTTATCCATGAAATTACTGATTGTCAACTGTTACTCTGCTTGATTCATTCGAAACCGACTGCTGATCAGTGAATTTTAAAATCAATCACTTCAGATGCAGTTTTGATATGTGTTTAGTATCTAGTAAATCCTCGTCTTCCATCCTTATCCTTTTCTCTGAATCATGGTGGTTCCTTTGGCGAGTACCTGTCTTTCATGGTTATATCATTCAGAAGTTTAAGTAATCTACATCTTCGACCTTAGTCATTTACTGTTCTCATCCAATATTATTCATAAGCTGCTATTTCATTTATGATTTAATTCATTATTCAGGGTTATAGGCTTTCAGTAGAGCTTTTGTAAACGAATTTCAAAGTTATTGTCTTGTCAGCAAAAAGAATCTGGTCGTGAAGTGTTGATTTCGTTTCTTGTTAGAGGTGTGTGAGTGGTTTTCTCTGTCCTGTCGCCAACACCATCGAAAAGTAATTTTCCTTGAGGTACCTGAAAATGAAACTATTTTAGGAGTGGTCTTAACTGTTTGGGAGACTGACCTTAGAGCCTAACAGACAACAGCATGAAACCGGTCACATACAGCGTTTCTTTATGTAGTGATGCGATAGCTTTGTAATTCGAAAGCCTAATCTTTGGAGACGGGAATCTGTGGAGCAAGATATGGTGTTCTATTATTGGGACTGATCTCTTCCAGCCCCCTCTTTTTGTTATGAAGAAACAATATTGTTGTCACTTCTGGTTGTCTGAGGTAAAATACTGATTACAGTCATATCCCTAAAAAGTACTATCCTTCTGGTGTATATTTTTGTATTTAACAGGATTATGTGATAACCCAGTAGGGGAAAATAAAATGACATAATATTTTATGATTAGTAGTTTCTAAATCATGAGCTCATCTTGGCTAGATCACCATTAAACACAAAGAAACACTGAAAAGTTATTTCACCCTAGTATGGGATTCCTCTACAGTGCCCACCCACAACCTCCTCATAGGGTACTGAATCTAGGACCTTCAGTATTAAGTGTGAACGTTTAAGTTCAATCCATTGACGATATTGAGCGATCATATTTTATTCCCTCACAATCGGCATGGTTGAAATCCACTTGAAGTTAGTCATTATTATTATCATCATAAGTATAAGGTTTTGTGAAGATTACAGAATTGTCACAGTTTCTAAATTATTATCTGCTTACTGTATTTTACTAGAAAAAAATACATCAGTTCACTATGTAACTGAATCACGAAAAATTCAGTGTAAGCTAGAATACACTTATAAATAGACGAACAAATCTTTTTTCCCGCAACAATTTTCTCTTCTCTCCTAATTATTCACAACCAAATATTTTATAATGATTGACTATCATACATTTTATTCGCAATTTTCAGTTCTATCCATATCGTATTCCAGCTCCCTCTGTGTGTGTGTGTGTATGTGTATGTGTATGCATGAGTTTATTTCACTGCAGTTCTGTCACTCTCTCTCTCTCTCTTTCTCTATTCTTATTTATTCCTATCCCTGTCTCTTTAACTCTCTATCTTTCTCTTATTGATACTACTATATATGAATGTAAGTAATTTGTTGTGTTTTTTTCTCAAAAAAGAAAATACTGTTACATTTCATAATATGAATTAGAGAGTAGAAAATAAAAATAGCGGAAATTTCTTGTTTTCATTCTCTTTCCCTTTTTTTCCTTCTATAAGAATTATATAAAACAAAAATCGTTTTATATTTCTTATCATTATTATCTCTTATATGTGTATATAGGAATTAAATTAACCAATCATAATTCAGATATTAATGACAAAAATTATGATTGGTTGATTTCGATAATAATCATAATAATAATGATTATCATAATAATAATATAGTTGGATAGTATCCAATAAATCTTTCTTCCTTTTAAATTGTGTATTAACTATTTAAGTAGTATAGTTAAATTTCTTTACATTTTATTATCAATTATGAAAAGAATGTTTCTATATCTATATGTCTATATTGTATAAACTGAATCTATCATTGCTAGTTACTAATCTATATTTGTATGAACTAATGAAGATTATTTAACTGACAAATCATACATTCATGATGAAAATCCAAAAGTTTAACACTTCGTGGAGAGTATATTTATATACATATGTATATTCATCAATGAACTCTTTGTATCCGTCTATGTATTCGAATAACTAACTAACTAACTAACTGACTAACATATAAACAAATATATTGATTAATTTTTTTTACACGATTGTATCATTGTTCATTGTGTCATTTTGTTTTAATTTTTTTTTTCGTATCCAACACATATTCATTCATTTAAATAAGTAACTAATCAAATAAAAAAAGAACAAAAAAACAAAATGAAACTTTCATGAATCTATCAATCATTCAGTTTCATAGTTAATTAAATTGAAAAATATATTTTGCACCAAAAAAAAAAATAAAAAATAAAAAAAATATGAATACAGATTATTATATATATAAGTGAAAGAATTTGATTTGTTACCCTGCAACAAAAAAAAAGAAAAAAAATTTGACCTGAAAAAAAAGTAATTTAAATATTAAAATTGATAACCGATTTTTTTTCTTTCTTCTTTTTGAATAAAAAAAAAACAAAAAAATTTAATTATAAGTTAGTGATAATGAATAAGCATTTTATGTATAAATGGATTCTATGTATACAAACCAAACCAAACATGAAGAATCTGTGAAGAGAATATGTTATTGGTATCATTCATAAATTGAACATTGTTTAAAAATAATAACCATGTCAAGTTTGAAATATTTATGGCCATCTACAGCATTTGTTTTAGGTAATTCAATGGGATTTAATACATCAAATGGAAATACATTTAATTCATCGAATACTTCATCATTTTCTTCGTCTTCTTCTTCTTCATCATCATCGTCATCTTCGTCATCATTTTCATCTGAGGTATCACAACATTTTATTAGTTCAATGAATTCTATTACTTCGAATGAATTAATACATTCTATAGCTAATTCTTCAATGACACCAGAGCTAGTTCAAAATTTAAATGATTTGAATACTTTAAATCATGATCATCTTAATCAAAATGATAGATTTCATCAAATGAATTCTTATTCACATAATAATAATAATAATAATAATGACAATAATAGTAATAGTAGTGATAATAATAGTTTTACACACACACATGAACTTCCAGATCAACAACGACATCTTAAAATGGAAGAATGTGGTTCTTCCATACTGAATAAAAGTACTACTGTTGATACTTCTAATACTGATAATGCAACATTAGGACGTTCTTGGTCATGTATAGACAATAATGATGATAATAATCATACATCTTTTATGCCTATAACTTGCACCCATAGCCATGGCGTTTCAAAGTGTCAATGTGTTAATGTAGTTGCTGCAGCAGCAGCTGCTAGTTATGCACGTTCTTGTTTATACCATGGTGTTGCTATGGCTGCAGCGTCATATAATAATTTTGATCCTTGTACAAGAACAATAACTACAACTAGTTTAACGAATTCACTTAGTACATTGAATAGTTCTACTAATATATCAAATATGAACTCATTATATCCAAGATCATTTTGTACTTCAACATCATTATCCTCCTCATCATCTACAACATTACCATCTTCATTAATGCCAGCCTATCATTCAATTCAAAATTCACGTGATTATCATCATCAAAATCCTCATTCATTTTCATTTCCTGTAATGCAACAAACAAATTCAATGTTTTTACCACCTCCACCACCACCGCCTTCTTGTCAACAATCATCTATGTTTGATTTTAATGCATTAAATCCATATCCTTACTCAAATTATCATCAACATATTGGGAATTCAAATTCAAATGTAGTGTTGGCTGCAGCAGCTGCACATAAACATGTACAATACTTTCAGGGTATTTACTCACGTACTAAATCGAATAAAGCTAAAGGTAAGGTTTTGTTTTGAATTCGTTAAATGTTCAATATCAAAGATTGTACATCTCTACTGAAATGTGTTAGTTGACTATCATCAGGTAACATTTAAAAAATGATGAGTTAGTACAGGATTTTTTGTGGTTGCAGAATTTTCATAGTTAAAATCATGAAATGATCTTAGCTAGATTATCATTGAAAACAAAAAATCATTAGACAGCTGTTTCTTCCTGGTTCATGACACCTTATAAATTTGATATCTGCAGAGGTTGCTGATGTTTATTACTGAGGAGTCCAATCTTACAACAAAATAGCCGTTCAATGGTTTCTGTTTTAAAACGATGATCTTGCTAATTTCCGTTCGTAATTTCAATCATGAAAAAAAGAAGTTGATAAAACATTTTGTTTTTATAAAATGGTGAAGCAGTTCATTAGATTTAGTTTGATTTTCATTTCATTCAATCTGATGTTGACTTTCATCACAGATCAAAACATTCACTAATTATTGATAGGTTAAAATAAAATAGCTTATGTTTAAGTATAGTGACTAAAAATAACTAAAGAGGTAATCAAGTGAACATCAGTCATCATTTTGATCAGCCATAGTCCATATAATGATCATTAAACATTAGACACTGAAAGCTCATAATGTAAATCCTTTTAAATTTACTAATGGCGCTTGATCTGAAACTCATAGATAATTCTGTGAATATTTTTCTTCTTAAGGTCGGTTATGTGATCTACATAAATGTGTAAAAATAAATACCCAGTAACATAGCTCAAGTTAATTGATAATCAGAAGGGGGTTTTGTGGAGATTTTAATAATTTTATATCGTTGAGATCACGAGTCAATTGAAGCTAGACTACCATGGAGAACCTGGAAGCACTGGACGGTCGTTTCGTTCTATCGTGGGACTCCTCATCAGTGCGCATCCACGATCCCACCTCGCGAGATTCGAACCCAGGACCTATCAGTCGTTCGAATATTAGTTATCTAGTGGTTGATATTATTTGCAATGAAAGATCAACCTTGAACTAGTCTACATCTTTCCTTTGTATAATACAATGAAAAAGCAACATCCAGACAATTATATGAAGTCGTATGTCGAAAATCATATTTCTATGAAGGTTCTAACTTGAAAAAAATATCAGAAATAAACAACATCTAAATGTTTAAATGCCATTTCACTTCAGATTCCAACTAATTGTACTGTTCATGAACTAGGAAAGTTAATACAATTGCATCCACATAATAACTGAATCCATAAATTAATGATATATCTATAGTGTACATTGTTTGCCACCTTTCATTCTCTGCAATACATGTTACGTAAATTATTTCTATCATAACTTTACAGAAGAATTTAAATAATGACATTTAGATTTTTAAATTAGTGTTGCATTTAAAGGTGACGGGAAACATCCCATACTATTTTTATATGTTGCTTTCGTAAAGAGTCTATTTACATTCAGTTATTCTATGTGTACGTGGATACGGTTACCACCATTATTGTATTTATTTACTGTAATTAAATAAAGTAAACATTTGACTGATGAACTTCAACCATATCAGAACGAAGATGTGAGTCCTCGATCGTAGTGGCTAATAATATGTATAATATACTGGAAATTGACTGAAGTTAAAATTATAATATCCTAAATAATGGATCAGTGATTTATAGGAGACTAGCTCGACTTAAGGTTCTAAGTTCAAATAATTGTGTTGCTATGAGTGGAAGCCTCTTCAAAATCTTATAGTAGGATGAAACGGCTATTCATTACTGCCTAGCTTTCAGTGTCTGTTTTGTTCAAGATAATTGAAGATGCAATTTGTGCATAAAAATCTCACCCTAATGTAACAATTATGTGTAGAGAGTTGTGGAGATTGTTGAGTTTTGATTGAGATCATGAATAGATCAATGTTAGAACACCATTGAAAACCTAGGACGGCTGTTTCGTCGTAGTATAGGACTCATCAGCAGTGTACAACCACGATTCTGCACGCGGAACTCGAACCCAAGACCCTTGGTCTTCCACAAGAACGCTTAATTTCAAGACCACTGAACTGGTATCCAACGCCGTAAATGTTTTACTTCAACCAATCCTCTATATTGCGTGACCGTTCTATGTTTCACTTAATGGAGATTTTTGATAACCCCAAATAGTTTTCAAAACAGTTGAACACTGATAGTGGAAACGCAAAATTTAATTTTTATATTAGTACTGTAGTATCGTCTCCTTAATGACAGTTATTGCTTTCCTATTAGTTATTGATAGAACTTTGTGTGAGTAATTTTATGGCACAGGACTCGATGTAATTCCATATTATTGAAACTATCTGGGAATCAAAAAGAAAACAACTGTGTTGATATCTTTCTTCTTTTCTCCCAACATTCCAAGAATTTAAATGTTTCCTTCAACTTATATGTTTATGTACTCCTTCTAGGATGACTTTTCAACTTTGCTAACGACAACACTTAGTGCACATAAAAACTTTATCATTTTTATGTATATAACTAACAAATTCAATCACGCTTTACGATCATAGTTTTACATTATATACGAAATATTTAATGTTCGACCTTCTTCTTTGGTCGTGAATGTGTTTTACTGTGAAATCTCATACTAAGATGAAACGACTCCCCAGTGCTTCCCAGTTTTTAATGGTTGTCTAACTAAAGTCAGTCTTTTGTGTCAGACTACAAGCTGAATGATCTTCACGACTTCCTCTGTACTTACGTATCAGATATATAGACTATGAATTTGTTGTCAGTATGCGGTTGTGGAGATTGTTGAATTTCATCGAAATAATGGGTTGATTTAATTAGGACCACCATTTAAGACTTAAAGGCACTGTGCATGGGATTCCTCAGCAACGCACATACACGACCCCACATCCGAAAATCGAACCAAGGACCTTCGATATTTCGTGTGAGTGTTTGGCCTCTAAATCGCTGGTCTAGGGTCCAGCAGTGTGTAGGTACGACTTTAACCAATCGACAATATTGTGAAATCATACAGTACCTCCAGGTTTCTACTGATCGTCGAACTTAGGTCAGTTATGAATTCATTACCAAAGAGTTTGTAGATGAAGTTATGAAAAAAGATTGTTCGCTTGAACATTCCTTGTTTTTTCAACATTTGTTAGATCATTAATTACATATTTTAAACTAGTCAGTAACAAATTGAAGCTACTTAAATTCAATAACACATTACTCATCAATTCATAAGTAGTAAATAAATTTAAAGCTGTAAATTTGAGTTAATTTTCCAAGAGTAAACATTTAGTTATCTCATTAAATGTTTTCATCTAATTATTATAAGTTACAATCTAGTGGTTCAGCAACAATTTGATCACTAACTTACACTAAAACTGAACATTGATTTAATCCGATGAATTATTTATAGTCTCGTTTTTATCTTTTGTCACATTTGTGCATGACGTTAAAAGATTTTAGATAAACTGAGAACTGTTAGTGTATGAGTGTACATGCATGTAGTAACATTTGGACATATGGTATAACTCTGTTTTATAAACTGTTTACCATCTATCAGTATTTTAATTTTTTCAAAGCATACTCATAACATTGACTTAAATATATCACAATACCTAGAATAAAATTTTTATATGGTTGAAATCATGAGTCAATTGAAGCTAGACCACCATCGAAAACCTGGAAGCACTGGATGGCCGTTCCGTTCTATTGTGGGACTCCTCAACAGTCCGCATCCACGATCCCGCCTCTCGAGATTCAAAACCAGGACCTATCAGTCTCGCGCACGAGCGCTTAACCACTAGACCACTGAGCCAGCATCCAACGGTGTTAATGTCTAACTTCAACCAATCCACGATTTTGAGAAACCGTTCACCAATTGTTATCAGTGAGTTGATATCTTCCAACAGACCTGGTTGAACTCCACTGGCTACTGCTTCTCATTAGAACTCCAGGAAATACCTCATAGAGCCAGTCACTAGTAAGCATATGATAAAGATAAACCAGCCGATAAATTTTCATTGGACATTCCAACACATCATTGATTTTAAGGGATACTTATCTTCAGAGCAGAATTAAAAGAGTATCTATTTCATTAATTTACTGTGATGTTCATTTTTAACTCGTAGTATCAGCTCAAAACATAAAAAACATGGTGTACATGATGTTGATTTACAAAGATTGGTAACTACATTCACATGACCATTAGAATTTAATCGACTCTATGGACTAGATAAACGTGATATCGGTCACTACTAAGTGGTACATATGAATAGATGTATTTGTAAGTTATATGTTGAAAGAAAATGACGAGTAATGGATGGATGGTTAATTTTTTAAACGAAACCTTTCAGAATGTCATATTGATGTTTAACCTTTCCGTACTAATCTGTTAAATGATCTCTGATGAAGTTTTTCTCGAGCGAAAATATTTTAGTTAAAATCTTTTGAAATTATCGTACTTTTTCCGAAACTTATGTTTTCAAATCATACACATAGTGATTGGCTTGAATTTCATTCTCATGGTAAGACTTATTTTGATGCATGCCGATTTGATTTTGCAAGTCAAGAGATATAAATGGATCATTAAGACAAAATTAATATTAACTGATTACTTCCCTAATGGAGATTTGTGGAGATTGTAGTGTTTTCACAGTTCTCCCCTTCAAACAGTGAATGAAGGGTTGCGAAAGATCATGGGTCGATTGAAGTTATACATTAAAACCGTTGGATACTAGCTAAATGTTTTAGATATTAAGCGTTCTCTCACGAGAATGAAGATCATGGGTTCGAGTCACACGTGTGGGATCATGAATTCGTACTGCTAAGGAGTCTCATACTAGAAGGAAAAGGTCGTCCAGTACTTACAGGTTTTCAATGGTGGTTTAGTTGTGATTGCTATCTATTGATAGTATTTAGAAAATAGTGTGTGGTTGTATGCCATCGCTCAACTTTAACTATAAGAAAAAGATGGTTTCCTCAAAATTGATGTAATTTTCATTCTCTTATTAGCGTTATAATATTTTTATTGACAAGATAACTGAATTTATAAATGTGTTAAACTATATGTTTTATCCCGTGGTAACGTTGGGAACTATTTGTGGACCAATGTGATATGTATATTTACTATTGTATAATTGTTAAGTAACTAAACTATTCATATTCATGTTCCTTTTATTATAGGATTTATTTTGATCCATGAATTAGTATTATACGATTTACCATTCTTGTGTTATCCCCAGTCTATTAATTACTGTCACCCCTATTCACAGCCACATTTGGCTAAATATTGTACAGATGTTATTTTCTATTTTATGGTACGATGTGGTCTGTTTGTTTGGTATATAAACCCAGTATGTTTGTGAATAAGGATTCATATTGCAGAGGCTTTTATTGGCATTCTGGACATAACTGGCTGGGTTAGGCAGAAAGCAGGGCTGACAAGTACTCAAGACTGCTCATGTATCATTGGGCGACCAATAAATCCACTGCTCTCTGATAAGCTGTCTTATCACTCTCATATATATAGGACTCTGTTTATAGAATGAACCTTTTGGTGTTAACTGACAGAAAGCAAGATGTTTCTTATTCAGTCACATTCAATTCATTGGATAGATGTATGTGTAATTTTTAAACAAACTGATTCTCTCTCTCACACTCAACATTTCATTTATAAACTACTAAATATTTCTATCAAATTTTTAAAATTAACGACTGGACACATTCCTGTGTTGACTTAAGTTAATGATCCAAACTGCCGTATTCCAACTTGAAATTCTGAGAGATGAATATTAACATCAGAACTTGAAAATCTTGGTTTTGACTCAATGATGGATTGCTGACGCTAACTGCTAAATACTCTCCTATTTAAATAAAACAATGAACCAGCGCTGACTAGTTTTCATCTGTACTTCAAATAAAATAAGTCACTGATAAGAATCATCTTTAAATTCAAAATGTGAATGAATTAGCATTAATTTTGATCTGTCTAGTAAGTGAACTCTTGATTCGTGTTAATAATCGATTCTAAGTTCTACATAGATTACTCATACTTTAAATCTGAACAAATTATAAAAGGTAGGTAGAGTAAAAGAGAAAACTTTACGTACAAAGTTAGTCAAGATACAGAAAATAAGGATATCTATAGACTAAGTTGACTTTCATATCGCATAACCTTTCTGGAATTACTATGAACCTAGTTTAAAAAATCAATAATTATCTAATCATGATATGACGTAATATTCGTCATGTTGCTAGAACTAATTGGGAATTTTCTGTACAATATTGATTAGACTAAATATTCATGACCTTTTCTCATCTTCTAACGACTTTTAGAAGGAATTCTCGAGGACTTTCAACTAAACTGAATTCTAAATTCATTTGGTGTTGTTTGATTGTATCTCTACATTGTTGTTTAAGACTGCAATCAATCAGTCTCTTGTTGGCATATATGAATCCTCTATGGATTGCCTCAATGTTGATTAAACTGATTCTTTCATAGCATACCAGAAACCAATAATAATATTTACAAAGACATTTATTTTCAGTAGATTTTACACATGTTTCTTTTAAATCTACACTTTGATATTCTTATGCACTTGAATAGGAAAATATTCATCTAACGACACAGAATATTATCTATACGTAAAATGTCGATAGTGTAATAAGAAGACGAAGATGTTGATGGAGTGAAGTGGTTGACTTCTGAGAGTCATTACGACCGATATTTGTTGTGAACGACATCATCAGCACAAACTTAGGGTAGAAGTCGAGACAGTCCCCTCTTACCCCCATTTTCCAGTTTCGTTGACCTTTTATTTTTATATATAAATGTTCTTAACAAGTATAATATGTGTGATAAGATTGTTCGAAATGTATTGTGCGCTAATATATCATCACATAGTTCTGATAATCCTTATCTTCTTATTACACTATCGAAATCTTTCAAAGGGACTAATTACTTTAAATTTCTTAAAAGAAGACTCCCTGCATATACGTAAAATGTCTGATCTACTAAAGTTTATGATTAAAACGAATACATTCTAAAATGTAAAGCTGATACCAATCGAAAACTGAACAACTCCTGAATATGATTGCTTAATTGATCGTTGAAGTTGTATGGAATGCTTTCAAAATTTCTAACATAAATATATCATCATTCAAAGTAACATAAATCTTATTTTATTAACTATGAGGTTTACAAAATTAGTTAACTCATTCCATATGATCAAGTGATTGCTTCGTTATTTTTTCCTTGTTAGTAAAATAATGTAGTCTATTACTGAAACAAATGTTATAAACCATTTCAAAAATTGTAAGCAAAGATGGATAGTGGCTAGTAGTGGAATCCAGTTTGACACGCGTTTCGTCCTATTATGGACTTGTCAGCTGGATGTACCTGAATCTCAGAGTTGATGTTCACTCTGGGAATTGAACCCAGTACCTTTCGCTTCAAACGCCATCGTGTTATCTACTCACCTACTGAGTCCTGATAGTCACTAGCTTGTGCAATCGGGTGAAGTTTAAATTCACTTAGTATTACTTGTTTAAATCTTCCCATTGATGTTTAGGACTGCAAAATTGATCTACGGAATCTTTCAACAGTATAAATGTAATTTTTCAATATATACACTAACGAAACAATTAGTTCTTTATAAGAAAAATACAATTCCCTCTATACATTAATATGCCAATCAAAAAATACCCTACATTATTGTATACCGCTATTCAAAGATAGAACTAAAAACTGATTTATAATTCATTAGTTTGGTTCAATATATTAGTAGTATTGTTATTTTCATCAGTATTATTATTATATGAACATAAATTATACAGTACTCAAAACTGATTGGTTAAAAAAAGGATATATGGAAATGATGTATACACATTTATACTACGTGTACTACTATTGCTACTAAGCATAAGTAAATTCATTGTTGTACATATGTACATTTATGTATAGTATATGTGTATATATATAACCCCTTGGGAGTTTATTATATATACATATATGTGTATAGGTAGAAGGATAGATAGATGGATATACAGAGCACAATCACAAAATTTCCTGAATACCTATTGGTTATTATCCTTTCTATTATGATTCTTTGTTTTAAAAATCTATTTTATTTTATTTATTTATTTTCTTCTTTTAACACTGATTTACTATTTTAGTACAAATTTTCTCTTTTTTTCTTTCTTTTTTTTACCTTTTTTTCTTAAAAAAAAAAGAAATAAGCACAATATTCGGGGGGTGGGGGTGGAAATATTCTATACTGTTTTGAGTAAAATGAATAATTTATTTATCAGATACAAGTTTTCCCAAGCATATATTTATATACTCATGCTTATAAAATCATAAATATGTTGTTGCATGTACACGCGTATCCATGAATTTATGCATGTCAATGTTTAATAGTTTCAATCATCAATTTTTTTTAATGTTTTAATGATGTGAAAATTTATTTTTTAAAATTTTTTTACTGCTTTTAAATATATAAAGTAGTATGAGAAGAGTAAGATGTAGAGAATTAAAATGAAAATAAAAGATTTAAAATATACCGAAAAAAGAACGATTCTACTAAAATATTTGGTTTTGTAAATGTGATTTCCTGATGAGAATATGGAATGGTAACTACTGTGATCCATTTATGCACTAATACTATACATAAGTATGTCTGAACACAGATTACCACGACGCGTAATGCTGACTAGTATTGTGGATGGTTAAAAGAGAGTAAAAGGCGGTCAAATCAAAACGTGGCATCATCCCTTGAAGTCATTAACCTCTAAACTGATGCAGACTATGTGGTTGGGGATAATGAATTGTATCATTGGTTCTCATTGTACCTCTTAGTTGATTACATGAATCTGTACTTTAGTATTCCTTATTTTGTAGGGAAGTATAAATTCACTGAAAATCGACTTTGAGATATGACGCAGCTGAAGATAAAACAAATTTGACTTTTGTTTTTCATCGTAAAAAAGAACAGTTTTATCATTTTTGAAAAGCATATGTTAGATTATACCGTACCTAAGATAAATTCTATCTTTTAAACAATTACTCTGGGTTTAACCTCTGGCGGCACGGTCGTGAATGAGGAATGCTGGACAGTTTCACACTAGGACGAAATAGCCATTCAGTGCATCCTAGTTTCAATGACGATCAAGCTTAGATTAGTAAAATATAGTGCTACATATAGTACTATTAATGAGCTTTGGTTTTTAACATCACAGAATATTTATATAGTTTTCAGTAGGGAAAAATTCATATCAGTAAATATTTTCAGTTCAGATCAGAAATGTACAATGAATTTTATCATTTATGTCCAGAAACGATTTCGAAGGGTAACTGATGTATTAATCAATTCATCTGAGATTTATCACAAGGGGGTTTTGTGGAGGTTTTAGTAATCTTTTATATAGGTAAGATCATGAGTCTGGGTTCGAATCTCGCCCGCGTGCGGGATCGTGGATGCGCACTGCTGAGGAGTCCCACAATAGGACGAAACAGCCGTCCAGTGCTTTCAGGTTTGTAATGGTGGTTTAGCTTTAATTGACTCATAATTTCAACTATATAAAATCACTAAAAAATCTCCACAAAACCCCCTTCTGTACGCTTTTACGTTAACGAATATGTTTCGAATGTTTTTACATATTATCATTTTAAATGATATCTCTGCTTTATATTAGCCCCCTTTTTGCTACTAAGATTTAATTACTGAGACATATTTATTTTATTTACCTTAATGATTGGATGTGTCCTACATTTAACAATTAATCACGTCTTATAACCGTATACTTAAAACGATGTAGTCATTTTTCTTATATTACTATCCTAGTAAACAGGAAATTTTTATAATGTAAGAGGAGGTTTGCATTATTCCATTGTTGATATTTAGAATTGAGTTTTTCTCGGTCTTTAGTGACAATTAATGCCAAACGTATTGAGTTTGAGTTTCAGTGTGAATATCAACAATGAAGAGCAGGTACATCCGGTTGATCAAACGTAAATGGGACGAATCGTACATTCTAGATTATACTGCTAGCCATATTCTATGTATTTAAGAAATATAACTTGTATATATAGTAAATGTTCACCTTTGAATATGAGCTGAACTCATTATTCTGTCGCCAGACGGAAGAATACTCAGAATAACATTTTGGTTTGTATGAAGTCATTCAATAACATGCCAATTTTATCAAAAACAATTCATTTATTCCATATTTTAAGACTATTTATATCTAATAGTTTACCACAGACACGTATAGATATGGACATAGATGAATGTAAGATGGTCGCACAATATCGTATATTAGTCAAAGTAAGACAATAACACTGTTGGATACCGGCTCAATGTTCCAGTGGTTAAGTGTTTGCTCATGAGACTGAAGGTTCTGGGTTCGATTTCCGAGTATAGAGTCGTGTATATGCTCCGCTGAAGGGTCACGTACTAAGATGAAACAGTCGTCTAGTACTTCCAGGTTAACAATGGTGGTCTAACATTGATCAGTTTATTATTTCAATGAAAATTATATATCAAATAAAATAAATCACATTTGATTGATCACTGGGTGGAGATCAATCAATTGTGATTACATCTCAGTCCTACAGGAGGTCGGTCGCGGCCCGAATAGCTCAGTGTCAACGCCTCTGACTGTGAAGCTGGGTGACACAGGATCAAATCTGTCAGGGAGCACCAGTTCCCTCAAGATTACAGGTACACCTTGCTGACGAGTGCTAAGTAGCACGAAACCCGGGTCCAGAGTTTCCTTTTGACTACCTCCAACCACCATCTTATCTCAAAATAAAATTAAAATTAAAATGACAATATTTCAACATATTTTTATATGTACATATGTACGTAAATGAAAGTCATTATTTTGTACCGTTTAATCAAACTAAAAACCTGAGGAGTCCTACAATAGAACGAAACAGCCGTCCAGTGCTTCCAGGTTTTTCATGGTGGTCTAGCTTCAATTGAATCATGATTTCAATAATATAAAATAAATCTTCATATATTTACTGAGTCATTCATATACTTAAACTTTGCTGGCAAAATAAAAGGTTAATATAATAGAAATAAATAGTTATAATATCTAGAACCTAACAAAATTGTGTATTTTCTTGTTTTCTCCGTAAAATATTCATTTTTGTCCTCAACATTAAATCTGACTAATTAATTTAATCCCCAAGGGAGAAAATAATGAATATAAATAAGAGTAAGATAAAGGACTAGAAAATGTCAATAATAAATATTGAATGGACTAATCAATAAATGGTACTTTTTACTATTCAATTTCTATATGTGATACGTCTTTTGATCCCAATGATAGTAATGATGATGTCTTACTTACTCACTTACGCCTGTTACTCCCAATGGAGCATAGGCAGCCGACCAGCTTTCTCCAACCCACTCTGTCCTGGGCTTCTAGTTCCATCCAATTTTTGCTCATTCTTCTCATGTCTGTCTCCATTTCTCGGCGTAATGTTTTCTTTGATCTTCCTCTTTTCCTTCGGCCTTCAGGATTCCATGTGATGGCTTGCCTTGTGTCGCAGTTAGGTGATTCACTCCATGTGTGTCCTATCCAATTCCAGCGATTCTTCCTCATTTCTTCCTCCGCTGGATGGAATATGGTTTGTTGTCCCCCACAGTAACTTGTTGCTTATAGTGGCCAACGGATCCGAAGTATTTTGCGTAGACAGCTGTTAATAAACACTTGTATCTTCTGGATGATGGCTTTCGTAGTTCTTCACGTCTCCGCCCCATATAGTAGAACTGTCTTGACATTTGTATTGAAAATTCTGATCTTGGTATTAGTCGACAATTTTTTTGAGTTCCAGATGTTCTTCAGTTGTAAATATGCTGCACTTGCTTTGCCGATCCGCGCCCTCACATCTGCATCTGATCCACCGTGTTCATCAATGATGCTGCCCAGATATGTAAAGATTTCCACATCCTCCAAAGCTTCTCCGTCAAGTGTAATTGGATTGGTGCATATTGTATTGTATCGGAGAGTCTTGCTTTTCCCTTTGTTTATATTGAGACCTACTGCTGCTGAGGCTGCTGCCACACTGGTCGTTTTCTCCTGCATTTGTTGTTGCGTGTGTGATAGAAGAGCCAGATCATCTGCAAAGTCTAAATCATCCAACTGCATCCTCCCTGCCCACTGTATCCCGTGCTTCCCTCCAGATGTTGACGTTTTCATGATCCAGTCGATCACCAGGAGAAAGAGAAATGGTGATAGTAGCTCCTCCGGCAGCTACTGCCGGTCCCAAGCCCGGATAAAGGAGCAGGGTTGGGCATGGGGTTAGCGACCCCACACCGTAGAAAACCAACTCGTTAAAAAAACGCTAAGCGCTAATGATGATGTCAGTTAAGATTAAACATGAAAAACTAATTGGTAATAAGCTGTAAAAACAATATAATCAAAAATCTATTTTATTCCATAATGATTCCGACAAAATCACTTTATCCGGAGTGGTTAGGTGTCAAACCGTTTTCACATCATTATTATTATCATTGTCTCCTCTTATCCCCCCCCATTTCCAGTCTAGTTGAAGTGTTATCGCTTTATATATAAATCTTCTGAACTAGTATATGTGTGACCAGATTGTTCGAAATGTATTGTGCGCTAATATCTCATCACATAGTTCTGATAATCTTCATCTTCTTATGTACACTATCGAAATTTATCAAAAGGACTAATTACTTTAAAAATCACTTTACAAATTATTGACTTATTTTTCATTCTATCCAATTGTGATTGATTTAAAATGAGAGAACAAGTACTTACTAAGTAGTAACTAAATTTTTATCAAAAGGGGTTTTGTGGATATTTAGTATTCCTATAGTTGCAAGCGTGAGTCAGTTGTAGCTTTTTGTTTTGTTATTTCATCCTATCAAATGTTTAGTTACGTAATCCACAACTATATATGAAAGGAAATGTTGATTGGAAAACAAGTGACTATTTCTATTAAGATTACATAACGTTTCTTACTCTTCAATATATGTAATATTGAATTCTGGAAAAAAATAGTTTTCCTGTCAAAATGACAAAAGAAAAAAAAATAATAACACAAAAATATATTATCGATAAAAATAAGGCTTAATGATGACGATTACTAAGGATTATTGAAGCATGACCATATTTAATGAAAAAAAAAATGGTTGGTACAATTTTATTGATATGAAAGAAAAAAAAGAGGGAGAAAAGAAGAAGAGGTAGAACCAAAAGATGTAACCATGAAAAAATAGGCGGGGAGAGAGAAAGTGGGTGTATGTAGGTATGTATGTATCTATGTATGCTCGCATGTATGCAAATATACGAACGCACAATGTAGAATAATAGTAAACTAACTCATAAATGTAGATTTTATAACCTTTTATGAAATTTTCATGTCTCTAAGGTTTCTTAGTTTGTAAGAATAATAATACATGTGATTAGTTAGAAGGGGTAACAGCTATATCTATTAGTAAACATGGATACATACAGATACAGACATACATGGTTTGCTATTTTTATGTTACAGAACAATGATGGAATTGGATTTTCTCTGTTTGGTTAAAGTAAAAACCAACGTTTTTTTTATAAACATTAACAGATGTTTTACAAGGAATTGTAATTGGTCATCGAGAATGTATGCACAAACACTTTTGTAACCTTAGTAATTGTTTCTTTTTCACACATTCATGTATATACGCCCACAAGTGTTCTATAACTATATCGCCAGTATCTCATTTGACATTTTCTTAGTAATACTGTCGTGAATAAAGACTTGGTGGAGATGACCAATTTATGATTTCATACAAAATTACAGAATATCTTCATAAAATATGAGAACTATACATTGAATACTTCATTTACAATTCTTCCATCAATTGTCTTTCACATTCTGTATGATTCTTCCAATTCACAATTCCTTTCTATTTCCCTTTCATGTTTTCTTTAGGTCTACTTTCTTAGCCTTGTACTGCCATACATTCGTCCTCTGATTTGTGTTACATACTACTTATATTGATCAACATAAGCAGCATACACCACGATATTAGTTTTTGTCATTTACTTAACTTACAAAAAAACGAGTTAAGAAGATTTAATCTGTATAGGTTATTTTTTAGTATAATGAAAAATAAGAAACATTAATGTTTTGTATGAATTACTAAAGTGATTAATTTTTTTAAACAATAACGTTAGATTATGAGCAAAGATGGATAGTGGCTAGCAGTGAAATCCAGGACGTGTGTTTCGTCCTATTTGGGACTCGTCAGCTGGATGTACTTGCATCTCAAAGTTGATGTCCACTGCTAATATTATGTAATCGGAAAATAGTTTCTATTTTATGTAAAGCAGATGACCTTTAAAAAAATAGATTAATATAATTAATGGGTTTATTCAGTATCGTATTTTTAGTATAATATAGAATTCCAAGCACAAAGTATTTCAACAAGTTCCCTTTTTTAATTACTGGGTTGATGCTGACAATAAATATTGAAATCTTGTAGTGATACTTAGCAATCGTCTTGTAAATCATTTAATCAGGATTTTTAAATTATGATTACATCATAATTATGATACATGTTTAGACTTATTAGGAGTTGCAGATGACCCAACTTGCTAATTAATGGTCTCTAGTTAGATGTTAGCAGTTCATGAATTCACATCTCAATAATGTTCATTCATTTCAATGTGTACTGCTGCTAGCCACCACGATGTCTTTGATTGTACTTTTTTGTAAATTGTACTGTGAAAGGTCATAAAATTTTAATAAATAAACTTGAATGGGTTATGTAATTAATAGACAATGTGTTAAAACAAAAAAACAAACACAACTTGTTAAAATATCTAGATAGTAGGAACAGATAGCTCAGATATTCAAGAAGGCCGTCAGATGAGGAATTTGAAGATTACTTAATGATTTGAATTATTTTTTCTGGTTAGCGCTTTTTCAGCGAGTGAGTTTTCTATGAGTTGGGGGTCGCTAACCCCATGCCCGACCCTCCTCTTTTATCCGCGCTTGGGACCGGCAGTAGCCCCCGGAAGGGCTACAGGCGGAGTTATTGAAATTATGATAATATCGACGAAACCCCATCTGATATTATCCTGATTAATTTATTTATTTTCAATTTATCAGGGAAGCAGAATTTCAATTCTAACTTAAATATTACAGTTTGTTACTATTTATCATTTTTTATTAAAATCATATTGAATAGTTTATTGATTAGTAAATTTACCAGGGGAACTTTAGGTTTTCAGTTTTATTTCATACCTTTTTTGTAAATGATTTGCCATGTCCCACTCCCCTGTATTGACAATCTTTACATTAAAATAATGAGAGGATATATATATATATATATATAATGAACTATACCATCGCCAAACAAATAAAACAAGTTGGTTAATATGTGTCATCGATTAAGTGCTCTGGCGCGAGACTGGTAGGTCCTGAGTTAGAATTTCGCGGGGCGGGATCGTGTATGCGCACTGCTGAAGAGTCCCACAATAAGACGAAATGACCTTCCAGTGCTTCCAGGTTTTCCATGGTGGTCTAGCTTAAATTGACTCATGATTTCAACTATATATAATATGTATTCTGTCAAATAAACAGGCAAATTGAAAAAAAGCCTTATATTGTAAAGTTTTATGTGTGCACTTCTGCTATCCCTTTCAAGATAATTTATATTTGTCACAGTGGATATGTTTTATCTCCATTTATATTCGTCATAATCTTCTCTGGAGTCCTTAACAGTTAGATATCTTAGATAATTTATTATTTCACTTGTTATATACTTCACAGAATTTATAAAGAAACCATATACACAAATTCAGTTCATCAACAATCATTCAGATAATGATCAAAAACTGTACGTTACTGTATATGTTCAATAACACAAGCGGTTAACAAATGTCATAGTCTCAACCTCAGATTACATGTTAGTCGTATATTTTTTACATTAATCAAAATGGAAACATTTTAGTTCCTTTATAGTTCATCAAAATCACTTAGTCTATAAAAAAGGTCATTTGGACTTTAAGTTCTTCTAGAAGCAATAAATCAGTTACAGTTTGGAAAGGACAGGAGGCTTAATGGCCTGTGTTAGTCCTGACTGACGTTATTTTTATACTAACCAGTATTGACCATGAAGGTTTAATAATGACGTATCATTGAATATTTGAGCCAAGATAAATTAGTGTTATGTCTAAAAACGAAATATAAGTAAGTGGCTTAGACTATAGATATCTCTTAAATCTTTGGAGGAATTTAAGTTTCATCATCATTACAGATTAACTATATTTTGTATAAGCCAATATTTATAAAATGTATCCATTTCTTTGTCATTAGAGTTCAATTTTCAATCATTTTGATTCCGGCTTATTTCAGTTCATTTTGTACTAATGAACGCATTGTTTCAGTTATCGATCATTTGACCGTCGTCATTTTACTCTGAGGTTGAATAAAAGTATAGTTTTGTTGAATCCTTCTATTAAATTGGTTTAATACTTAGTTGATTATTGACTAATACGAGAGGTGACTGTCTTATTTTACTTTAATGATAATTAATCATTATTCCTTTTGTGTATTACACTACAATGTTAGGAATCTTCAATAATCGAATGAAGAGTGGTTAGTTGAATGTTAAGTTATAGAGCAGTTGTGAATTAGTACTTAGTTTCTATGAATAATAATATAACAACGGTGTAAATTTAAATAAACGTATTGAAGGCGAGCTCTAGCTACAGCCTATATATCTTACACTACAGGAGCTCGTCCTATAAGAACAAGTGGTGAGCTGCTAGAATTTCTATCATCGAACGTTTGACCAACTTCAAACACTGCTGAGTAATTTTTATTGTTCCATCAATTCAAGAAAACATGTTCCAGAAATAAACTCCAGTTTAGTTTCACATGCCAGAAAAAAAAGGAAAGAAACCAAAAAAATTCAAGTAATAAATCCATGAACTTGTAACGGTTTAATGTTCTTCTGAAGCCTTAATTAGACATCATCAAATGGTTAGTGATTGTATATATACTACTTTATAAGTATCGTAGATGTATAACACTTGAATAACACACACAACAATAAACAGTAAAGTCCAAGTCGTATTCCATTATGAAATCAGATGATTGAACTCTACCACTAAAAATTGATTTTATCGATCTAATTAGTATTCAGAAGTAAATTTCAGTTTGAGTAGTCTACTAATATTCTGATAGATTACAATCACCATATGGATTATAGGCAGAAGTGGATACAAAGATCCGCGTTTCACTCTATATAATAAGTTTCGTTCCAATACATCAGAGTTCCGGTGATCATATTCACAATGAAAATTGAGTCCAATATCATAGGTTTTAAACGTTTACACATTATCCACTGAGCTAATGAATTCAAATAATTTATAGACTGTGTAACAGGTCAAGTTCTGGAACTTATGAATTCCCTCTAGCATATCTACATTCTAAATGGATTCTCTCAATATTGACATTTATTTACAAATATCACTGTGAAACTCAACATTGGGATATAGTTACATTCAAATGACGAGTCCCGAATACAACTAAACGAACATCCTGAATTAAACTACTAGTCACTACATAACTTTATTTAATCAATATGTCAAATTGGACGGTTCCAATTGAATCAAAGATTCTTAATCAATTTTGATTAGGATCATAAATCGATTAATGTTAGACCACCATTAAAAACCTGGAAACACTGAACGGTCATTTCGTCCTAGTATAGGATTCCTCACCAAGTAAGCATCCTTTAGTCTCGTGCTCAATAAAGCAAGGAAAAATTGAAGATAACACATAAACAAACAAGCGTACAAATGTGATAATGATAACATTCATTGAAAGTATTCAAACAATTCGATTAATTTACAATTGATATTATTATTACTATTGTAGTTATGTTTAATCATGCATTCACTTTGAAATCTATTTCTCTTCTTGTCATTCTCTCTTGAATCCGTTCTTTTTTTTTAATTTTCTCAATTAATAAAATATAGGAAAAGCATAAGAATTGACGACTGGCTACTGAATAAGTGCATAACTATAACCAGAAAAGTTGCTTATGTTCCCGTGTGTGTGTGTGCGAACTTACTAACAGGAATAATAGGCTGATTATATATGAACGAGTGAATAACTAGATAACTCTTATTTTCCGCGTACACATGCATAAACATACATAAATTCGATGGGGGGGGGGGGGAAAAGAATGGCTTATTTTAAATAAATTAAATGTTAGCAAGGTAGAAACAATTTCAAACTACCATCACCCACACCACCACGACGACATCAATAACAAGAAAAAAAAGTGAAAAGAAATATGCAAAACAGTTGAGTGAGACAAAAATGAACGAAAACAAGAAAGAGAAAATCAGAGTCGGTTATAAATGGAGCATAACAAATTATCTCTTACAAGAACACTATTTACATATATATATATATAATGCTTAAAAACAAGTGGCTAGATGCAACCAACTTAAAGATAGAAAGAATGTATAGTATAACAATGATTAAATAGATTGTAGAAACATTTACCTACACAACTATTTTCTCTATCCATTACAACTAGAGGAATTATTCTTATAATGATTATCTAACACTAGAAAGAAGTATCAAGAAGTATGGAAGAACTAAAGATAGCAACTAGGAAAAAAGGGAACAAATAAATAAAATCAGTTTCTCATTTTGGAAAAAATATCATTAATTCATTCCGTTTCTTGGCATAATACTACTACTACTACCACTATTACTAATACTACTACTACTACTACTGCTACTAATAATAATAATTATTATTAATCTGGACTGTTATGATGTAAACATTCATTTTTTAGTGTTTGAAAAAGAAAATATCGAATTTCCTTCCCTTCAATTATTTATTTCTGCTTGATATTATGGTTGAATTGTTTGAGAGGGATTATTATTTTTTTTTGACTAATCTTGTAACTACGGGGAAATATATACATTTATATACTTATGTCCTTTTACTTTAAATGTTTTCTTATCTGATTTATGATTTTTTGGACGAATTCTGAATAAAAAAACATATGTCAAGTCTGGAATTGATATAGTTGATGTTCGTAGTTGAAAGCGTGAGTCAATTGAAGCTAGACCACCAAGGAAAACCTGAAAGCACTGGACGGCCGTTTTGTCTCACTGCGGGACTCCTCAGCAGTGTGCATTCACGATCCCGCCTAGCGAGTTTCGAACCCAGGATCTATCAGTCTCGCACCACAGCACTTAACCGATAGACCACTAAGCTGGCATCCGATGGTGTTTATGTCTAACTCCAACCAATCCACGAAGTTGAGCAACCGTTCACCAATTGTCTTCATTGAGTTCCTATGTCACAACAGACGTGGTTTGAACTCCGCTGGTCACTGCTTCTCACTAGAACTGATGTTGATGTTGTCAATAATAAACACTCAAGTAAGAACACTAGAATTATTTGTTTAGACGAAACTGAACTGAGATGAGAATGAATTACAATGAAAATCTAAATGAATTTATCCATTAGCATAATTGAACTAGATACAATAACTTCAAGATGGTTGTAATTAATGATGCAAACTAATTAAAGCCTACGGAAAGCAGCTTGATATAGATAGTTTCAGTGAATTCCAATCGTTTGTCTGTATATTCTGCACGGTGATTCACATAAATCCTTGTGAATTAAAGATTTCTTTACAAATAAACAATAGCTGCTGAGTGGGCAGAATTTAAGACCTTCAGTAGAATCACTGCCAGATAAACATTGATAACATGCCTAGTGATCGAATAATACTTTAATTTAGTAGCCAATTAGAAACAACAATGAGAATCGAAGAAGTCCAAATTCAAAAGATTAATTCAATAAAGAGAAGGAGAATTGAAATGATTTATTTCTATAGTTGGAAATTGGAGTTTTTCCAAATAAACGCTATTTGTCAGAAGGGGGTTTTGTGGAGATTTTAGTAACTTTGTATAGTTGAAATCATGAGTCAATTCAGGCTAGACCACCGTGGAAAACCTGGAAGCACTGGACGGCCGTTTCCTCGCACTGTGGGACTCCTCAGCAGTGTGCGTCCACGATCCCGCCTCACGAGATTTGAACCCAGGACCTATCAGTTCCACAATAGGGCGAAACGGCCGTTCAGTGCTTCCAGGTTTGCAATGGTGGTCTAGCTTCAGTTGACTCATGATTTTAACTATATAAACACTATTTATCAAGTCCTTTTTTATATATTGTTATGTTGATCATCATAATCCACTAAAGTGTGGTACTAGTTACAAACTGAAATTTCGGAAGCTTCAACATCGAATAAAACTGTTTTGGACCAAAAAATGGTAATAAATTTTGAACAAATTTCACAAATACTTTTAAATAACAATACCTACTACTGATACTTTTAATAAATAACAAACTGCGGTTTACCATGTCTCTATTTTGCTTGTTTTTTTCCAAAGGACATGGTGGAATAAATCAACTTGGAGGTGTTTTTGTCAATGGACGTCCATTACCAAATCAAGTTAGACAACAAATAGTTCAATTGGCCAATCAGAATGTACGACCTTGTGATATTAGTAGACAATTAAGAGTTTCACATGGTTGTGTTAGTAAAATTTTAGGACGGTAAGTATCATCTCATGTTATTGTAATTAATCATAATATTGTGGGACGAAACGGTCGTCCAGTGCTTCCAGGTTTCCCTTGGTGGTCTCGCTTCAATTTACTCACGCTTGCAACCATGAAAATACTAAATCTCCACAAAACCTATTCTGATAATTGAATATATGTTTGAGTATTATCCCATTTTTAGACAACCATCATGCATTGATTTCATGCGGTTTATAGGAAGCAATTAAACGGGTTAATAGATATCAAGAAAACAACCACTGTCATCCTTTATTTATGTCTTAACATTCAGAGAGTTTTCCTGACACTGTTTTATCTTAGTCAGTATAGTATACTAAGATAATGGTATGTAATAGGTGTAATATATGTTTCTGTTACTTTAGTAAACGATAGTTTGACATCATAATCAATCAAATAACAAAATTCTTTTTCCAATACTGTTTTTGGGATTACCACTGTTCACTTAATTGTTCCACTATTGAAAACTAACAGCAATATATGATTAGATGACTGAGACTTGCATTAATTTATTACACAGTGACCAATGTCATGTTCATTTAGTTCAATAGTGCTTAAAAGAATTACAGCAATCCGGTTACAATGTGATGACCAGTTTAAATGACCTAATATCAAGTGTAATGTTAGTCAGTGTAAATATCTCAATTCCACCGATCAACTACGAGGCCAAAGCTCAAGGTTGGTATCTAAGACCGCAGTATTGGGTGACATCATTTCATAGGAGACATCGGTTAGCTCATTAATGTGGGTACATCTTATTGAATGGGGTTGACTAGGATGTAACCTCAATTTAGGGTATCTTAGTGACAATCTTAAGCTACCTAACAGCAGTAGTAACTTCCTGATGGCCTGTAATAGCAAAGTTGTCTTCGTGTAGTTGAAAAATGGTGCACAAAAGAGTTTTGTCTACTATTGAACTCCTTTCTATAGATAGGATGATGGTTTTGTTTACACTTCAACTGAAGAAAATTAATCAAGTATTTTGTACTCTGGAAATGTTTTCGTTAACTCGCATTCGTACAGACCTTATGAAAATTCCAAATTAAGTCGGGACTTCACTCTACTAAGTACCTGAACTTACAATATTTACATTTAACCAAGTTGATAATTATTAATAACAGCAACATTTATAAATACGACATACCATCCGTTACATTTAGACGCTAAGCAAAACATATAGCTTTAGAACTTGTGATAAGCTGTAGGTAAATCAATAATTTATCAAGCTCTTCTGTTGCACGAACATATTGTATGGCTATGAAAATTTACAAACTAGATATCCTACTTCCAGACAAAGACTACCCATGCACTTAGCTTTAAATCAAACTTTTAAGTAGAAACAAATAGCACTATTTAGTTATCAATAGTCGAAAAGTCAAAATAGGACTTCAGCTTGAATTTGAGCTATCGAAGGTTGTACACCTCAATCATTAAACTTTTGCTATCTAATAGTTTATTTAATACATATTTAGGTTTCATCATACATTGCTTACATACAAATTAGGTAGTATACTAGCGTATAGTAAATTTTCACATTAATAACGTAAACTATTTCAACATGAAGACTTTTTTATTTGACTGATATCGACCAATTAACATGAAACGAAATGTGTTATAATTTCAAGTCACTTAAGTTAATGACTGTTTTACAAAGATTCCCATTCCTAGTTTTAGTTAATCTGTAATTTACTGATATCCTAAATTGATACCATTGATCAATAAATACATCTGTTTAAACATGACTGCCTTTGTTGGTTTGGAATTGATGAATCTCTACTGACATATCTACATTCTAAGTGAGTTCTCTCAATGTCGACATTTATTTACAAATATCACTGTGAAACTCAACATTGTGATGTAGTTACATTCAAATGACGAGTCCCGAATACAACGAAACGAACATTTTGAATTCAACTGCTTGTCACTACTACTCATGACTTTAATGAAAGCTTGTAACCAAATGACATTATTTGGGGAATCTACCCAGCATGAATATATACCAACAGTGATTGATTATATACGGTGGTTAACTTCAACGAAAAGTGTAAACGATTACCAATACAATGTTTGTATGTTGTAATTGTTTTAATATGAACATAGTGTTCCATGTAATCGGAAATTAACATCCAGTTACCTGATACTTGTCGAATGTTCTATAATTTATAATATATTTTCAATTATTTAGGTATTATGAAACTGGAAGTATACGGCCTGGAGTTATTGGTGGCTCAAAGCCAAAAGTTGCTACGGCTTCCGTTGTTGAAGCTATTTGCAAATATAAAGAAGATAATCCAACTATGTTTGCATGGGAAATACGTGATCGTCTATTAAAGGATCAAATATGTACAGTAGAAAATGTACCATCTGTATCATCAATTAATCGTATTGTTAGAAATAAGGCAAGTTAGTATGAGATGAAGAAGAAAAAGTACAATTTATGTATTGATTACATCACATTTTTGTGGTTCGTTGATTCTATTCGAATTTAGATGAACGTATAAATATTCTATGAACGCAAATTTTCCGCTTAACTCCGTGTATTAAGTAGACTAACTCCATTTGTGTGACGGCAGTAACAAGAAGCCAAAAACGGGTTGAGTCCGATGAACTTATTCCAAGAAATCGTTTATCCACACAGAAATTAGGAAATCAAAGAGAAGCGGAGAAGACGAGTGAGCCAACTCGTTTTAATAAAACGTAACTCAGTATTTATAGAGAGAAGAACTAAGCTATAGATATGAGATGAATAGAGTACACAATACACACACGCTTATATAAAAACAGTCAGGATTAATAAGCGAATAAGTAACAAGGTCAAATGTGACTCTGAGAGAACGAATAAAAGGGTCTGTTCGGAAGCAAGAATAACCCATTTGCGGTTGACAAAGTACTACATAGTACGACATTACCTTATAAGAGTATTTTTACTTGTTTGTGCATATGGATATTTTTAAAAAAAATGATTGTCACACGATTGAAGTTTAGTACATTTAAATATATTTGTTTTATTACTTCATTACTTACTTATGTCTATTACCTCTCATAGAGGTGTATGAGCCACCACAAAGATTCACCATCGAACTCTGTCCTGGGCAATTCTTTCCAGTTTCTTCCACCTGCTATTCATCCTTTTCATGTCTGTTTCCAATTCTCGACGCAATGTGTTCTTCGCTTTTCTTCTTTTCCGTTCTCCCAACGAATTAAAGGTGAGCGCTTGCCTCGTGATACAGTTTGGTGATTTTCACAATGTATTTCCTATTTACCTCTACTGTCTTTTCCTAATTTCCTCTTCAGCTGGAATCTGGTTTATTCTCTCCCACAGTAGGTTGTTGTTTATGGTATCCGCCCAGACGGATATTGAGTATCTTGTGTAGATAATTGCTCATAAATACTTGTACTCTTTTGACGATGGTTGTGGTAGTTCTCCACGTTTTGGCTCCATATAGTAGGACTGCCTTGACGTTTGTATTGAAGATTCCGATATTGGTTGACAGTTGTTTTGAGTTTAAGATGTTCTTCAGTTTTAGGAATGCCGCTGTGGTGTTTGTATCAACTAATGATTTCTTAGCACTTGATGACTGCCTGATTTCAAATTTCAAATACAATACGTCCGTTTGTGCTTATCTAATTCTCTTTGGTCTAAATTGCTTTATTTCTGAGATTCCTAGTCCGTATATTAATTCAAATACTTCTAATTATCACATCCACCCTTGCTTTGCCAATTCCTGCCTTTACATCTGCATCAGATACTCCTTGTTCATTGGTGATTCTGCCCAGAAATGTGAAAGTTTCCACTCCTTCCATAACTTTTCTATGAAGTGTTATTGGGTTGATGTTCTTCGTGTTGCTTTTGAGGATCTTGGTTTTTCCCTTACGTATGTTGAAGCATACTGATGCAGAGGCTGCTACTACATTGGCTGTCTTGACCTGCATTTGCTGATGTGTATGGGATAGAAGGGCTAGGTCATCTGCGAAGTCCAAATCGTTAGGTTGCTTTCAAGATGTCCATTGCATTTGATGTTTCTCCTGAGATGCGGAGATCTTTATAATCCAATCGACTGCCAGTAGAAAGAGGAATGGTGATAGCAGGTCGATGATCAGATGCTTCATGTCCGTTGTGTGGATACCATAAACAACAACCTACTGTGGGAGAGAATAAACCAGATTCCAGCTGAAGAGGAAATTAGGAAAAGACATTAGAGGTAAATAGGAAATACATTGTGAAAATCACCAAACTGTATCACGAGGCAAGCGCTCACCTTTAATTCGTTGGGAGAACGGAAAAGAAGAAAAGCGAAGAACACATTGCGTCGAGAATTGGAAACAGACATGAAAAGGATGAATAGCAGGTGGAAGAAACTGGAAAGAATTGCCCAGGACAGAGTTCGATGGTGAATCTTTGTGGGGGCTTATAGAAATTAATTTTTAAGTAGTGTTCGTCAATGACCTAGATTCTTTTTGAAATTATTCATTCCCTGGGCAGTATTTCGAAATTCATGCCATAAAATTGCCACTTTCTTCAATGTGATTGGTACAACATCCCATAAATCTACCAATATATTGATATTTTGTATTTGATAATTTAGCGCACATGCTCCAACCACATCAGTTGATGAAGATTCATTATCCCATAAATCGATTAGCCTACTTTACGTAGTACTTTGCGTCCAACCTCGATATTACTAACTTGATTGTCCCAACATAAGCAAGAAGTGCTTTGAAGGCATTTGTGAGCAAACCTTAGTAACGAACGAATATCCTCTATTTTGTACGCTAGGTTACATAACTCCAAAGTAAAAAAGAGAGAACTACTGGACAGTATACTCGTCTTTCAATTGGCAGACATATAGTGTACATACGTCACAGGTGATGCAAGTTGCCAAAAACCAAGTGAGCTTTTCGAATCCAACCCGAGGTTTTGTCAGATGCCAACCCAGTAGGATTGATGAAACTTCCTAGATAAGTGAAGTAGTCTGAATACACATTGACTGTACTCCATATCATCATTTAAATGTTGATGGCGTTCTGTCCTGACACCATTTTAGATTAAATTTCGAAATTATTCTCTAAACAACCAACTTCTTACTGTTTTTCTATCTAACTGATATAGGATAATCAAACTACAATGGAACCACATAATGTATTATCAAGAAAACGTGGTCATCGTCAAATTCATAATAATTCACCAACAAATAAAACCCAATTAAGTCAAGATTCAAATTGTCATGATTCACCTGCAACAACACCTTTAAGTCTTCAAACTGATTCTTCACCAAAATCGATTAAACTATGTGATTTTGGACAAGAAAATTATTTAAATCATAGTCCAATAACATTGCCAGTTGTTGGAGGCAGATCAACATCATCAACAGGAACTCTAATAACAACAACAACAACAACACCAGCAACAACAAAATCCAATACATCAGCTCATTCAATAAGATCATCATTTAAACAATTAATGTTTACAGATAAAACAACTTCGAATCTTCTAAACTCCGACATAAAACGTTTTCATCATTCTTCGACAATGTCTAATGGTTCAATCAATGGAAGGATATATGACAATACTAATTATCCAGAAGTTTCTTATTCATTTCCTAGTAATGATAATATGAATAACACCCTTAATTCTTTACAGTATTCTCAATTTACACCCTATTTGAATCGAAATTATGATGAAACGATTGAATATTTAAATCAAGCGGCAAATTCAAACTTATCCAATGTGACCTCGTCAGAATTCGGTGAACCTTTTAAAAATCAATCAAATTATTTAAATTTTAGACTCATTGAAGGAAAACAAAATGAAGGAATAGATGAAATAGAAGATAGAAATTATTTAACTACTTTTAATAAAACTATGATTACTACTACTACTAATGATGATAAAAGTAGTACATTACCGAGAATGATAAATACATTACCAAATGATATATCTAATAAATTAAATATGAGCTTTATGAATGATGAAAGATCATTACATAATTATCATATAAATGATGAATATATTCAACGTTCCATGTATAATCGATTACCATCCACAGATAATGAGGAGTTATCAATGATTAGAAATTCATATTTATATCCTTCATTAATGAATACAAATAATACTGATGATTATAATACTACTAATAATGATAATAATAGTAGTATTAGTAGTATTAATAGTAGTATCACAAATTATTTAGTACATAAATCTGTAAGTAAACAACCTTTATCAAATATAAATACATTGGGGGATTTAACATGTTTCAATAATAGCTCTAATCATATTGGTTTATCAACTGATTATAGTATAACTGGATTATTAGGTTTAACAATGGCGGCATCAAATGGTTTTAATACATTATATGGAAATGGATATACATTGAATGGGAAGAATAAGAACTTAAATTTATTGATTAATGATACACTTGAGAATTTTCAGATCCAACACCACCAACACCAAGAAAGTGAACAACAAGGTCATTTAAATTTTGATTTTACACATCAACAAAATACAACTTCAAAACATTCATCATCCCTTTCACACCTTCATCAGCATCAGCATCATCATGATCATCATCATCGTCATCATCGTGATAATAATCATATAGATGATTTAGAGAAACATTCTGATTATGTACAACAACATCAGAATTTTCTTCCATATAAATTATCTCAAACTTTGAATGTACATAATGGAAGTGAAAATCAAATTGATGAAAAGAATCAACTAGATATCACAGAGTGTTCAACATTTAGACCAGAAATTTTCAAAAATTATGATGGATTGATAATGAATAATAATAATAATACATCTCATAGAAATGATATGAATGAAATTGTAGAAACATTATCCATTTCAGCATCAGCATCGGCATCATCATCATCGTCGTCTACTTCAATACCGATAATAACGACAACAGTAGTAGAGAAAACAACTACAGTAATGACAGATGTAATATCACAACCACAATTGTCTACATCGTCATCATCATCATCATCATCATCGTTGAAATTAATCTCAAGTACACCAATTCATAGAAACAAATTGATTGGAAAAGAGCACTTCAGTATGCATCGTAAAAGTAGATTACAGAATTTTGATATGAAATGTACAGGTTAGTTTTAGGATGTTGTAATACATATTGCTTGTTCCTGATTAGGTTCGATTCATTTTAACTCCTGCTTTGTGAGTAAATTATGAAATGGTAGGTTAGTGAGTATCATACTTGACTAAATTCATTCCGTATAACTGATAGTTGAACAAGATTTTCCGAAAAAAACGAATCCGAAATTTCGGAATCATCCGAACTCGTGAAAAACGATACTCATGCAGGAAACTTAAACGTATATTAGGAAATATTTATTAGGAACATAAACGCTGAGGCACTTGTATGACTAAATATCCCACTGATACATCAACTGTTGATCTTCAGTGCTTATACAGTAACAAATACATTATACTAAAATGTTATTTTTATATTTTATTTAAACACATAAATATTGGTACAAAGGTTCATCAGATATATATATGCGCCACACAAATCTCATTCGATTTGTGTGACGGCTGTGATACTGCCAAGGTGCCCAAACTGAAGCAGGTGGTTTTCTTAAGGGACCACACCCCGAGCCTTTGACCTAAAGATCTGACCCACAAGTCAGTGGAGCATCGTAAGGAGGTGCAGTCCCATGTTAGTCGGTGACCAATTATTGATTCATGCGCCATTTGTTCCCTCAGGATACTGGAGCCCATGTGCACCATTGGTTTGGAATCAGGGTTTTCCAAAACCTAGGTGGACTTTCCGTGTCCACCAACCCGGTTAAAGCGCCAGACATTCGCTTTTCGTCCTCTCAATTTCGTAAACAACACCCTAGTCACGAGAAGGCAGTGTGTAGGACTTTCCTGGTAGAGGCTATATACAGGGAAGTCCTATGACACATTGTCTAGTGACTATGTTGAAATCTTGAACGATAGTATTCAATTACTATACAATATTCTACGTATTATTTTATTGATAACTAAAAATAACTGTATCAAAGTCTTATTAGTCTGAAAAGTTTGTTGACGACATCTTTGAGTAACATATTAAATAGTAAGATTTTGAACTATTGAATAAAGCATAATTCAATAAAGAATCATAAATCATTTGTGCTAGTTTGTGACAATGAAATACATGGCATGCTAAATAGATTTAATTAACTGCTAATCGCTAGTCCTACGCATCATTTCATTTAAAGATAAAAATATTGTATTTCTGTTGTATTTCATTTTATCAGCATAGGGTTGTGGAGATTGTTGAGTTTAGAGTGATATCATGAATGGATCAATGTTAGAACACAAGTGAAAACCTGGGATTACTAGATACTGTTTCGTCCTTCTACGGGACTCCTCGGTAGTAGGCATCCACAATCTCATACATGAGATTCGAACCCAGAACCTTTAGTCTCGCGCGCAAACGCTTAACATGTAGACCACTGAGTTGACATTCAACAGCGTTAATGTCCAACTTCAACCTATCCACGATATTGCGCAACCGTCCATCGTTGTTTTCAGTGAATAACTGCTTCATAACATCACAGGTTAATCTTAGTTAGTCAGCTAATGAAAATAAGGAAGTATTGGATATCTGTTTCAACCTAATGTGGTACTCCCAGGTAATGAGCATCCACAACCTCACTTATAAAATGGTAAAAGTCATGTGCTCATTAGTATCTTATTTTGAGTGGTAATTTCAAGAGAAATGTTGCCCAGTGAAGTTTAATCATTTTGAATGTGCAACAGTTATCTATCAATAAGATTGGAAGGTGGTTGCACAACTTGAAGCAAAACAAATAAACCTTTGAATCCCAGCTCAGTAATCTAAGCGTTCACCGAGTGACCTGAAATCGCTTGGTTTGATGCATAGTGGAATCGTTGATCTTCATTGATGAAGAGTCTAGTACTGGGTCTGAACCATTGACCAGCGTTTTGGTTTCCGGTGATTGTTTAACTAAGTTCTATTCAGGATGTTCATTCTAAAATTCAACGATCTCTCTAAACTACGTAGATTATAATAACTAAATAAAACAATAATATTGTTAAATTCACTTAGTATTGTTTGTTTGAATCTTTCCATTGATATTTAGGACTGTAATTGATCAGTCTCTTGTTGGCATATGTGCATACTGTGCTTAATGTCTCGATATCGCCTTTATTCACAAGCATTATAAGCAAATATGGATAGTGGCTGGCAGTGGAATCCAGCTTGATGCGCGTTTCGTCCTATTCGGGACTTGTCAGATGGATGTACCTGCATCTCAGAGTTGATGTTCATTCTGGGTGGATAACGCGATGGCGTTTGAAGCGAAAGCTACTGGGCTCGAGTCGCAGAGTGAATATCAACTCTAAGATCTAGGTGCATCCATCTGACGAGTCCCAAATAGGACGAAACGCGCGTCAAACTAGATTCCACTGCTAGCCATTATCCAGCTTTGCTTATAATATTATTGTTAGTACAGATCTTGTTTATCCAGCTTCATGTACTCATGACTGAATTTCAATTATTCATTGTTAACATATATGTGTCTGTTGAAAATTGATTCGACACAGCCTTATTAGAGTAAATGAATTATATATTGAAATGTAAATATCAATAATGAAATGTAGAAACATCTAGATGACGATTCCAAAATAATTGAAAGCGTGAGTCAATTGAAGCTAGACCGCCAGGAAAAACATGGAAGCACTGGACAGTCAAATCGTCCTATTGTGGGACTCCTCAACAGTGCGTATCCACGATCTCGCCTCGCGAGATTCGAACCCAGTACCTACCAGTCTCGCGTCCTGGATTTGAATCTCGAGAGACAGGATCGTGGAAACGGCCGTTCAGTGCTTCCACGTTCTTCCTGGTGGTCTAAATCTCCACAAAACCCCTTCTGATTCCAAAATACGACAAAATATATATCCTTGATTCTATTATTATTCACAATTCATCTATTCTACAAAATAAACAATAATTATAAAGAGTTTACCTTTAAAAAAGAAACACAACAAAAGGAATAGGCAAACTTACATCATTTCCTTTCATTTGTATTATTTTATTCAAATTACAATCATAATGACTAGTAGTATGTTAATGATTCTATAAAAAAAAGGAATATTGAGAGAAAATGAAAAATTAGTTTTATTATTGTTTGTTCCTTTTCGTTGTATTTCGACCTTTTTCTTTTTAAAATTTGACGTACAAAACAGTGAATGATGAGTGTGTGTGTGTGTATGTGTTTATGTGAGAGAGAGATAGAGAGTGAGTGAAGGAAGTGTAAATAGATAGATAGATAGGTAGACATTGGTTACTGTTTTTTAATAACTGAAAATGATGATTCGAGATTATAATAAAGAATTGTCACGACCGGATACATGTAAAATAGGATAAAGCTAATTCAATTTCTTTTATTGCTTTTGTTTTACCTCAATTCATTGATTAAGAGTCAGAATTGATATACCTATAAATGAATGACATGATTTATGTATAAAAATTCGGAAATGGTTTGTAACTATACGATTATAGGAAAATTGGATTATATTTCATTGAAAATATAATCAAAGTGAAGTTGACACTAATAATCCAAATATGATTGTTTTCTTTTGATAGTCCATTGTTTTCCAGATGTAAAAACAAGATATATATATATATATATTGCTATCATGAATTGATCAATGATAGACCACCATTGAAAACCTGGAAGCACTGAACGATCGTTTCTTTCTAGTATAGGACTCCTCGACAATGCTTATCCACGATCCCACACGCGAGATTCGAACCCAGGAACTTCGATCTCACGCACAAATGCTTGACCTCTAGACCATTGAGCTGGCATCTAACGGTGGTAATGTGTAGCAGTTACTTACTGAAGACAGTAGTGGACTATCGTGTAATATCGTGGGTGCTTCCATGTTTTCAATATTGGTCTAACATTGATCCATTTATGATACCAATTAAAAACTCAGCATTATACACAACTCTATAGTGATATATACATATATTTCATTGTTCACACAAGAATCTCTTTACTGTGCAGAAATTAGGCTTTCTTGTAAAATAATCGAATCCCTCAACACTCATAGATAAATTCTATTCTCAAATATTCATTGAACTAATAATATTAACTATGTGAAGATTTTACTCATAATGTGGTGTGGGTTACTGATATCCACATAAGTAGTATATGTTGATGGGTCGGACAAGGAATGTATTTCAGTAGAAGATCGATAATGAGAGAACGGAAACGGCACGCAAAAATGCATGAACAATCGAAGACTATGGACAGATATTTGCAGACAAAACAGTCAAATTGAGACAACTGATTGTTATTTTGCAAATTAACTGTTCATTATATGGTTTTCATATTTTAATGAGACATTCTGTAATGTGCTAAAAGACATTCAATTGTCCCCACCCGTGTTATAATCTCATCAATTTAGATTTAAATGGAGCATCTCATCAGCTGTAAAGGGACTAAATTAATAATAATAATATTATTATTCTAAAGAAAAATTTCCTATACCGTAATCAATGCAGTTTAATCAGAAGGGGTTTATGTGGAGATTTCAGTATTTTCATAGTTGAAATCATGAGTCAATTGAAGCTAGACCACCATGGAAAACCTGGAAACATTGGACGGCCGTTTCGTCTCCTCAGCAGTGCGCATCCACGACCTCGCCCCGCGAGATTCAAACCCAGAACCTATCAGTCTCGCGTGCGAGCGCCTAACCACTAGACCACTGAGCCGGCATCCATGGTGTTGATGTCTAACTTTAACCAATCCATGAAGTTTGAGCAACCGTTCACCAATTGTCTTCAGTGAGTTATTATCTCACAACAGAATCTGGAGAGGCGGGATCGTGTATGCGCACTTCTGAGGAGTTCCACAATAGGACGAAAAAGCCGTCCTGTGCTTCCAGGTTTTTCCATGGTGGTCTAGCTTCAATTGACTCATGATTTCATTAATGAAAAACAATGAAGTTGAGTTTAAAATGACATAAAAAACAAGATGAGGAAAAATCATATTCAACTTAGTAGTTAGAAATGAATCAGCCACATGTGGTAATGAATGATGTAAAATCTAATCCTAATGGGATTAACATTTAACCAGAGATCGTAGATACTCGTTTCTGATAAGTGTTAGCTACCACGAGAACTGGGTTCCAAATTTCTTGCTGATTACCTTCAACGACCTCATATTCAAACCTACATCACTTTCCAACAACTCTAGCTGTTCAAATCCAACTCTATACCACCATCTGTTATTACTCACTTTATACAGTATAGGAAAATTCTTACAAACTTATTCAATATTCCTATATCAACCGTTTGTTGTTCAGCGATCCATTTTTCCTTTAATTCTTTTGCTTTGATTCAGATACCACAAAGTTATTAACAAATTGTTCTTCAATACCTACAGCAGATCATGATTCACCAACAATAATAAAGAACTCTATTGAACATATTGACAATTCTACAATAAATGAAAGTAAAGATGAACTATATAATTCATCAACATCATTTTCATCATCTTTATCTCCATCATTTTCTACATTCAATCATAATGAATCCGGAATATCATTTATATTGCCAACAAATTCCAATCTTCCTAGTAAATACTTAAATCGTTTATCAAACAGAACTTCTACAATAAGTAATTCATTCAATTTTATGGATTCAGCATTAGATATTAAATCTTTATCCAATATAAATCAAAATATTAATCAAACAAGAATATCAAAATTTCCTGGATCTGAATTAATGACAAAAATCCCATGTAATGATACAAGTACAATATATGGTCATATTGAACAAGATTGTCTGTTGAATAATGAATCTGTATTTAATAAAGATAGATTCCAGTCAAATAATGATTTATCTAGAACATATATGTCATATTTTATACCTTCTTCTTCTTCTTCTTCACCCCCTTTTCAATCGTCTCATTTAACAACTAATCTATCAGAAGTTACTACAGATATTGTTAAATTTCCATTTTATTTAATGTCTGAAAAAGCAAACAATTCATACTATACACAAACATATACTAATTTAGATTTGAATGAAACAGATTGTATAACAACAGAATTTTTTTCTAGATCATTAACAGATAGAATTGATATACATCGAAATGAAATAAATGATGAAGAGAATAGTTCAAATAATATCTCATCAAATCATTGTAGAGATACACCTGAATTTCCAACACAATATTCATTAATCTGATAGAAATACTGAAAATCTCAGAAACAGGAATTCTAACAATTAGTTTCGTTGTATTTTACTGTTAAATTTTTAAAGTTATCTGCATACACCTTATAATGTCGTAGTAGTGTTACTTAACACAGTAAATTGTATGAATAGTTTTTAACTACTTATAACTTAGCAGTAGTTAAATGAATATCACAAAAGATTTTACCGCCGAAAAACAAAACCTTTTCATAGATGGAAGAACGAATCAAAAATTTGAAATTAATATATATTTATCTCTTTTATTGTCAGTTTCACTTGAAATGGAGACTAACTTTTTTTTCATTATTTTTAATTGCTGAATGTAAAAAATATTAAGTACATTGTAAATCTTAAACTTGATTATTCTGAATTCTGGATCAAGATTTAAATGAAGAAGAGATTAGTAGAAGTTCCATGATATACTACTTTTACTGCATATCAAACAATAAAATGATTCATATTAGAGATGATAAACGATGTCGTTCTATAAATCTACACTTTGTAACATTAGAACATATTTCGAATTAAATCATATTCTATTTAAAGGCCTTGTGTCAATTACAAACACCATAAATTTATTACGAATAATAAAGCTAGAAACAAAAGATCTGTATAATTTAGTTATTGGATTTAAAGTGGAAGTACGAAATGAGACAGATGTCCCGAATAATAAGGCAGAGAAAACGATATAATGTATAATGATCGAGACTGATGTCTATCTACATAAAAATGGGAAATCTAACTATAAAAATATTATCAATAATACAAATAATATAAAGCACAATGAAGAGATATTTGCAATAAAATGAGTGGAAATTTTATTAGTTGAATTCATGAGTTGAAGTAAGCAAGACCATCATTGAAAACTTGAAAGTACTGGATAGGCCGTTTCTTCCTAGTATGGAACTCCTCCACTATCCCTCATACCGTGACCAGTGGAGTCCAATTTGTTTCGAGCAGGGACAGGTATCTACCTCAGACAAGGGATGAATGATTGAGTAACATTATGGATTGATTGAAGTTAGATATTAACACCGTTGGAAGTCAACTCAGTGGTCTAAATGTTAAGCGTTTGCACCTGAGACCGAAGGTCCTGGTTTTGAGTCCTTTTTGATGCAGCGTCGTGGGTGCGCGCTATTGTTGAGTCCCATAGTAGGACAAAATGGCCGCCCAGTACTTCCAGGTTTTCAATGATGGTCTAGCTTACATTGACTGATAAATTCAAATATTAAAATTACTACAACCTCCATAAACCCCCATTCTGATAATAATAATAACATTTTACAAAATTATAATGATTACGTAACAGCTAATCAAATCGCACTACACTTTGTGTAGCCTATATAACTTGTTCCAGAAGACCAAATAAACTGATAAACACACTAAGTTGAGTCAAAGCGAAGATTTATTCTTGATATATCGTTGAATAAAGTCTACCGGAGAAGGCATTTCGAAGGTCTACAAAGCATAAATTCTTTGATAATAATTTTGCTAATCAGCTTTTCTCACGATTTCTCCTGTGTCTTCGCCTTTAAATTCAACGTTCACCAACAATGACTTTTTGCCACTTGTTTTTGTGCTTTAGACTTATTTTAATGAACCCGAGTGAGGGAACCAATGTCACTGAGTGTTTATAGGATTACATTGATAGTGACCTAGATACAAATTAATCCGCTTTTAAAAAATAAAGTGTAGAATATGTTTTTCGCCCAAAACAAAGTCATCCAACTTGAAAATCTGTATATTGCTTATTCTAGGTTAGCATTACACATACTGATATTTGTAGAGAACTATTCACTTTTTGCTTCAACAAGATATCAAGGAAAGGATATCCTCAGTTCACCTCCAATTAAGGTAATTAACCCTGAACAGTTATTGAATCCATGTAGGGTACCTTTAAGTTTATTATTTTCTTGATGGATAATGATAATAATGTCGTCTATATTTCTATTACTATTTGATCTGTATGACTTCATTTGAAAATAAAAGCAATCAATCAAGATAACTGTTATAACTTGTGGCCATGTGCCCCTATCAATATATGACGCAATAATACCGCCAATTAGAGAACATGGATTCATCGACTGGACCAATGACGCATAAAATCCATACAAGCAGTGTAGAGTCTTTATCTCTCCTTCTTCCTGCTTAGCCTTGCCTGTTAAGTCTATAACAATAATCTCAACCTCCGCGATATGAATCATGTATTTCAAACGTAATGGGTTTGTATACAATTCAACCAGACCACATCACACCATAAACTAGAAAATAACATTTGTACAAGATCTAGCCAAATGTGGCTGTGAATGTGAGAGACTATAATTAATAGACTGGGTATAACTTAAGAACGGTAAATCGTAATAATAATAGTCTATGGGTCAAAATAACCTTATAATAAGAGGGACATGAATATGCGTAATTTAGTTACTTAATAATTATACAATATGCATAGTATTAGTCCATGAATGGATCCCAACAGTAACCATTCAATATTCTCGTTGGGATATAACAATAGCATACCGAAACGTAGAAAGAATGAACACCCCTTAAAGAGATAATATATTCAACACTGTACATTAACTTAAATGATAATGCATACAATTGAATACTTAATAGACATAACGTTTTGTTGTGATAATCGTTATTGAAAACTGACATTATCTATGTGATAAAGTCACTTATGAGAAGATATGTATAATGCTAAGACAATTTTGAATATGTTACGCACGCTTAACTACCGCGACACAAGTTCGTGTAGCAATAAGAAGCTAGAGACGGCTAAATTAGAACGTGATTTCAGTTCATAAGGTCGTTGACTGTTAGTCTAAAACGTGAAGAAAATTCAAATTATCTGGTTGCCATCTGTTTGAGAATTGTGATCGATGTTTTGGAACTCTGAGTGATATAGTTCGTAATTGATTATAATGGCGTAGATGGATTTATCTTTCATCTTCTTTAAAAATCCTGACTTAAGTATTCCATCACACGTACGCTTTTATCGATTTCTTTAGTATTATTTTTTAAAAATCTTATCATGATAATGTGGTGTGGGAACTTGGGCCAACTCACATTTTTGTTATGCTCTGCGTTGATCATGACTAAGGTAAAAAAACTGCAACAAGAATCAAGCACCTTCTTAAATTATGCGCCAGCAAGTTATAGAACAATCCTCAGGATTCTATCAGGATACATTAAAAGATACGAGTTTGATACAATCATAAAGCACCCTACAATGTTTATTTTATTTATTTATTTAAACACATAAATATTGGTACAAGGAAGCACCAGATAAATATGCGCCTCACAAATCTCATTCGATTTGTGTGAGGGCTGTGATACTGTCCAGGTGCCCAAACTGAAGCAGGTGGTTTTCTTAGGGGCCCACACCCGGAGCCTTTGACCTAAAGGTCTAGTCCACAAGGCAGTGCAGGAGCATCGTAAGGAGATACAGTCTCATGGTAGCCGGTGATCAACAGTTGGTTCATACGCCATTCGTTCCTTCAGGATCCTGGAGCCCATGTGCACCATTGGTTTGGAATCAGGGTTTTTCAACTCCCCTAGGTGGATCCTCCACATCCACCAACCCGGTTAAAGCGCCAGACATTCGCTTTTCGTCCTCTCACTTTTGTGAACAACACCCCCGCCACGAGAAGGCAGTGAGTAGGACTTCCCTGGCAGAGGCTACATATTCGCGTGGCCATATGAGAGCATTTCGAGAGGGAGAGCAGACTCTCCCCGCTCTCGGCCGTACCAGGGCATTTGGGGGCACCCTACAATGTGGTATTGAAAAAGTGATTACAGGGAAACAGTAACTGATTCAGTAGCTGAGTGGATAACGAGATGGCGTTTGAAGCGAAAGATACTGGGTTCCAGTCCCAGAGTGAACATCAACTCTGAGATGCAGGTACATCCAGCTGACGAGTCCCAAATAGGACGAAACGCGCGTCCTGGGTTCCACTGCTGGTCACACTATTTCAAATGATTGAACGTTAATTCCTGTTTATTTACTATTCATCAACTATCTGAAAGAGAACTTAATATTTCGCCTCTAGCATTTGAAGACGGTTATAGATAAATTGAAGCAAGAAGAGTAATAGAACGTAACGAATTAACGCCGCAAGCGTATAAGGATGTTAGATCAGAATTATTATTTAGATTCAATAAAATATTAGTTGAATTATGACAGTTAACTTAACTAACATCTGATTGATCATGAATACCAAATGACCCGGTTAACAAGATAGAATTGGATTTCTACTGTGATCACTACAGTTTTTTTAAGATCGTATTATATAACCTTTAGTTAGTGCTCGGAATCATCAAGTACAAGTCAGATCATCTATATTAAATTTTAGAATACTGGTATACATATTGCCATTCATCTGTAACCATATTCCTCGAATTCATCGGTCGTCACGTCTTATAATGCACCAAAGAGGCAAATAAACACGCTGTAGACTTTTTACCACAGCACTGTTGATCAATTCAAAGCTTACGACCAAGTATAAACTGAATGGAACACATAACTTAATGTCTTTCGAGTGTTTACTTTATTGTCGTCATGATATGCTTCAATATGTGGAAGAAATTTATCAACTTGAAGTACGTAGATGATGTAGCTTTGTTCGATGAAGACACTACTAAAATTTAAAGTCTTCTGAAAACCTCCACTGCAAACAAAACCTAGCTTTACTAAAAATTGTGACTAAATGGAGATATCGATGTGATCTGGTTGGAATGCGCACATAGGGATTGATAAAGCTGACAAGTTCATAGTATCAACAACTGCGAAATACAAATCCTTACAAATAAATCGATCGAAGCTTGCAACATATTTTGTCTTTAAATGAAAATATTTCTCGACTGAACATCATCTATCTTAATTACAGGCGGGAAATGCTTTATATGTGTAGTTACTCCTTAAACATGCTATTCAGTAGATTAAAAAGCAGTAAAAAGACAAGATGGGAGATGAAGAATATGAATAAATAGTCCTAAAAGCCAATCTTCTAATGCTCTAAAAATGGGACAATTGGAAGCAATTAAGTGACGAAAGTTGGTGAGTGACTATAATAGATTACAATCTGCACAAAGCTGCAATCATCTAACCATTGATTAACATGCACAAATTTTCTGTATTCAAACACCCAAAATGTATGTTCAAGACCCCCTCCCCCTCAGCTAGCCCTATGCCATTTGTCAAGAGCGCTATTTTTTTAGAGACAATGTAATTAGTAATAGAACTCAAATTCAACTACCTCCACAATATAATCTGCAAGGGTGTATCCCCAGACAAACCACTTTAACTTGACCTAAAGGCATGACAGGAGATAAATGGCTATCAACTGAGGTTTCGTCAGGTAACGAAGCTTCAAACTGAGCTATTAGTTTTTTAACCTTAAAACCGAACCTAGTATCAGAGGATCCCCGAATAATCACTCACGGAAGTTACTTTTGGAATCAACAGACGAAGAGGATCTCACAGTTGAGTTTCAATAATACAGAGTGCCTCAGTAGAAAGCTTTTTCAAAAACTTAGTGGTCAAACCTGCTTGTTTTCCATTGTGAAAACTTAAAGACGAAAGCTCAAGTGCCATAAGTGATTCCGTAGTATTCAAATCCAGCATTAAGAAACTCTAAATACAATAAACAAATTGAACTTTTAATTAATCTCTAGATACATGATGAAATTCAAATGGCAAGGAATGTACAAAAACAGACAATACAATATCTTCAATAAATCAGATTATTGGATTAGGTGTTTACTGTGAATTATGTTTGAGAAGCACTAAAAAAATAATAATCATTCTGAAATCCTTATTTACGTCACATAATAACGTGTCTGATGGCAGAGATTATATCAAACAAGTCAGCTGCCTTAATATATCATCTCACAAACCTCCAGTCAATATTCCGGTGAAATTAAACTATGAAAACAAACTAATCAGGTTTTAGATAACATTTTACGAAATTCGTCCGCGAGATTCATCCATTCATATGGGTTTTTCCGCCATAGATAATGTCAGTTCGTGATGAAAACTCTAACCATAATTTATCCTAACTCTCAACCTCTACTATTTTGAACCAGGAAATAGTTAAGACTTTGTAAGATCATATTTAAAATCTCCTAATATCTTTCTCATACTTAGGAACCGCTAATATTTCTGATTCGCGAGGTAGTGGAAAAAAAATATCAAAAGCCATATCTCCAAGACAAAGTTTTACTACAGCAAGTTCATATACAATTTCTCCTTTACCTTTGTAGACTACCGATTCAGAATTTTCCAAATGCTTTACACAGACACTTCATATCTACTGATAAGGTCTAATGTTTGAATAGTTTCACTGGTGATCGTTTTGGCGACTAATGACTATAGATCATACGACTTCAGAAACAATGTTAGTATAATAAGTTCTATCACGTTTACCACAATAAGAATTATACTTTTTCCTATAAAATAAAAGAATTGCTGATAGAAATCACTGAAGCTTTTATCAATCAACTAATAGATATTGTAAGCAAAGATCGATAGTGACTATCAGTGGAATCCAGGTTGCGCGTTTCGTCCTATTTGGGACTCCTCAGCTGGATGTACTGTATCTCAGAGTGAACATCAACTCTGAGATGCAGTACATCCAACTGACGAGTCCCAAATAGGAGGAAACACGCGTCAAACTGGATTCCACTGCTAACCACCATCCATCTTTGCTTACAATGCTTGTGAATTAAGACTATATCGCGGCAATACGCATAGTATGCACACATGCCAATAAGAGACTGGCCAGTTGCAGTCCTAAACATCAATGGAAAGATTCAAACAAGTAATACTAAGTGAATTCAACTAATAGATAATTTACATTGTCAATTTTGATCACCATGAATCACGAACTATATTGATTATTAGAATAAAGTGAAATAACGAACCACATAAACCTTTATTTCTATTTAAAATGCCTGAGTACATCTGTTGAAAAGTAATTTTAAACACGAAAATCTTTCTACGAATTCCACGGAAAAATGTTCAATGAAAAAGAAAGAAATACGGAATGAAATAATTTATTGAGGATTCTAACGTGTAAACTAACACACACACACACACAAGTACATGTACACAATACTGTCAGTTTTTATTTGTAAATGGTTAATGTACTATAATATATATATATTCTGTTCGAAAGGCGAAAAGGACATCGGGAAAAGGCGCAAACACTTAAGTACAATCTTTTCCAAAGTAAACGAAACAGAAATAATGTATAACAATTTAAACTACTTAATTAGATGCAAGTAGCACAAGTAATAGCAGACAAATTAAGCAGTAAACAAACACTGGATAAAAATGAGGTAAATAATAAGTAACAGCACAAAAATAAATAAATAAATAATTCAGGATTATTCTACAAATTTACAGTATTTTGTTTGAAAAATATCAAATAATTAGGTAATATAGGATATTCAATATCGAATAGGTAAGTAACTTGAAGTACTCTGTACAACTTCAAGTTTGTGAGTATGTGTATATCTGTTGATGTATGAAAGTGTTTGAGCCACATTGATCTAATAGCTATAGAATTGAAAGACAAAAGAAATGCGGCAAATACAAACTCAGAAAACAAAAAAAGCTTCTATTTTCATAGTGATGAGACAAAAAAACAAGTAGAAAGTCAAGTGATATTTGCAGATCATTTACAAATGTAAACCGAGATTTAAGTTTTAGTCAGTTTCTTTTTGTAGAAGACAGTCAAAATAAACGTACGATAAACAAAGATAGATAGCCTTCATTATTACTGTTACTACTACTAATGATACTACTCATAAACACATCATTGGATATGATAGACAGTCAACAAATGCATATTGTAAACTAATAAAAACAGAGAACAATAAACAACTAGAAAAGGGAACTGGCAAAAACAATAACAACTCCAATTACCTCTTAGCAACAACAAACATTTATTGTATATAGAGATAGAGAGAGATCATAAGAATCTATGATGTAATATCGATAATCATTTGGTTATTGTTTAATAAATAGATGATAACGAAGGGAAATAATTATTATTATTATCAATGATGAAAAGAAAAACCAGTTATTCATTAATTATTATCCATTGATGAAGTAAATGTTGAAATTGATGATAAACCGTGAAACTAATACCTGAAGCTACTGGTCCTTTAATCCAATTCACTGACAAACCTTTATATAATCCATGAATAAAACCTTCATCTTTATATACATATCGTAATGTTTTATATACACTTTCTAAATATTCTGGATGACCTAGTTAATTTAAATAAATAGTAGAAAAGTGAAAAAAAGGTATGATATACGATGAATAAAATGTGATTAATAACTTTGAAATGTTTGCTTCAAAAAGCTCGCTTACGTTACCTATGACGAAGACGAGATATCCGTCTATCAATTAAGGGACGAGTATACTGTGCAGCAGTTCGCTCTGTTCTACTGCACGGCTGTGAAACATGGTCATTAGGAGTAGAAGATACTCGTAAGTTACTAGTATTTGACCACAGATGTCTTAGAAATATTGCTCGCATCTGCTGGGATCACCGGGTAAGTAATAGTGAGGTTAGACACAGGGTATTAGGGAATGATGGTAAATCAGTTGACGAGGTCATGAATCTTCATCGACCGAGACGGTTAGGCCACGTGTTACGTATGCCTGAACACCGATTACCACGACTTGCAATGCTGACTAGTGTAGGGGATGGCTGAAAGAAAGTTAAGGGCGGTCAAACCAAAACGTGGCATCAGTGCTTGAAGTCACTAACTTCTAGTCTGAGCCATGTTGGTAGATGCACACTACTTGGTTGGGGTCCGCGTGACTATCGTAACCAATGGTTGGAGACTCTAGGTGACATGGCTCAGAATCAATCACAATGGCGCGGGTGTATACACTCTTTATCTCCCCTTAAACCTTGAGATTAAATTTGCTTCATATCTGTCTTTCTTCCTGTACTATATCCTTATATGCAATCTTTCTTTTATATATTACCACCACTAAATTAACTACTTCTATGAATCCGGTGTTCAACTTGTATCAACGAGGTATGGCAACTTGGACCGATGCATATATGTGCCCGGTCCTACGTTGTAGCTGACTGACTGGTTAAAGTGTTTGATATCTTACCGCTAAGTCATAGGTTCAAACTTCCCACCGTTTACATTTCATCTACTTGTGATTTGGGCAAGCTAGTAAGTAATACTAGACCGAACATTAGGAAGGTAAAATTGAAGTTAAATGCACAAAAATGTCTATGCCTAACAGATGAGTAGGTAAATATTGAATAATAAGATGTATATATTGTTAGGTATCAGGACTCAGTGGCCGAGTGGACAACGTGATGGTGTTTGAAGCGAAAGTTACTGGGTTCCAGTCCCAGAGTGAACATCAACTCTGAGATGCTGGCACATCCAGCTGACGAGTCCCAAATAGGAGGAAACACGCGTCAAACTGGATTCCACTGCTAGCCACTGTCCATCTTTGCTTATAATGCTTGTAAATTAAGGCTATATCGAGGCAATACGCACAGTATGCACATATGCCAATTAGAGACTGACCAGTTGCAGTCCTAAAAACATCAATCGGAAGATTGAAACAAACAATACTTGGTGAATTTATATTGTTAGCTGTTAAAGTATATCCGTAGAGTAGATAGAAATATATGAGTACACATTTTGATAGATAAGGCTAGATCTATCTCTTATAAAAAAACACATCGAAACACGTAGCCAATATTACGTGACTATGGTCAAATACAAGCAGGAGAAATAGAAAATAGTTATGGGTTATTCTTCGCTGAGTCACAATGAGAGGTGTTCTTTTACGCGTTGGATATTATTTGTCAATAGATGATCTACGCAGCTAGTTTTATAAGAGCTGCTAAACAAGTTATATTTATACTGATTCATGCATCCAGTGTATTTTGTCTTTTACTCAGATGCATACCAGTAAGACGCTAGTGTAGAATACTTATACAAGCGGCTGTATAGAATATTCGTCTTACTAAAATTTCCATCCAATTCTTAAGAACTTGAACCATAATATCATCCTTGAGTTCAAAATGATCATTTTTGAGTGATCTTAGATTTATATGGCTTAAATCTCAAACCCATCTTAGATAAACCACCACTGAAAATATGAAGAAACTAAACGGCCATTTCGTCCTGCTATGGGACTGATCAACAGTATGCATCCATGAACATGCACATCCTGGAATCAGAATGAGGACTTTCGGTACTCAACTTGCAGACAATTGAGCCGGCAACCAACAGTGTTAATGTATAACTTCAATCAACTCATGATATTGCGCAACCTTCATCTATTGCTTGTAGTGAATAATGGTCTTACAGCCGACACGGATTAAACTCTAGTGGTCACAACTCGCGAGAACTACACGAATCGCATCTTAAAGCTAGCCATTAGTCAGCACATGATAATAAATTAGTATAGGGGGCTTACTCAAAATCGGCTAACGATAACCACTATTCAGAAAAAAATAGTTTTGAGGGCCTGAAATCCTCCTATGTGTGTTTTTAAGACGCATGCAGTGAAAGAACGGATCAGACTTTTTTTTACTTTTCATAGAGACAAAACTATTCGAATTCATCATCCCTCCATTCAATGTAAATTCAACATAAATGGTTGTTTTTACTGTCTCATTTTGTTTTACCTTGGGACTAAACGAGCTAAAATCAAAATCTTAGACGCAATTTACTTTTTCAGGGTGAATAGGAAAGATGTATGACATTCGTTGAATGCTTTCAAAGTAACAACCTTTTTTTACATGTGATAAGAAATTTTGTCAATAAATCTCCTGCATATGTTAAGCTCTCAATTTCTCTAGGGCAAACTTGCTAAGCAGAAACTATTTGGAAACGGACCTAGAGGTGATAACATTGCAACATTATTCATTAATTACTAGACCTTATCATTAAAGCTGGACTCGATTTACCGAGTGCATTTGAAAATCGGCTCCTTCCAGTAAGATGTCAATACATCTATACTTAATTTGCACGTATCGCACGTATGAAATCACATATAAAAAATAATATATTAATAGGTTAATAGTATTCGATCATAGGTGTCTTCGAAGCATTTCTCGTATATCCTGGGATCACCGAATAAGTAATGCAGTTGTTAGGAAACGGGTACTAGGTAAGAATGGCAAATCGATTGATGAAGTAGTGAAACTTCATCAGTTGAGATGTCTGGGATACGTGTTACGTATACCCAACCACCGAATGCCCAGATGTGCGGTGTTTTATAGTGTAGGAGTAGGTTGGAAGAAAGCTAGGGGCGGCCAGACCAAAACTTGGCACAAATCCATCAAGTCACTGACAAGTGGACTGGGCCATGTTGGTAGGTGTAGACTACCTGGTTGGGATCCGCAAGATGATAGCAACTGATGGTTAGACACCTTGAATGACATGGCTCAAAACCGTTTGCAATGGCCAAGGTGCATCCACTCTTTCTGTTCTCCCAAATTCTAATCTTCTGAATTCTTCATGTCCCTATCCTTTTTCTCTTTCCAAATTTATTTCACTGGATTATACTCCTTCAATAACATCTTCAAACCCCGATCTTTCCGATTACTGCTTATACTTTTACTACCTCTACCACTATGGGATTTCAATCGACAATTGTATTTCTGTGCTAATGTAGTATGGCAACTCGAACTGATGTACTTACGTAAAATGTTCTACGTTGTTGTTGACTGACAGATATTGATAAACAGAACATTCCTGAATAACGAGCGTATGTTTATGGAAATCGAACACTAACTAGACACATCTGAGATCGTGAATAAGATCTCTATGATTTTTAAAGGTATGAAGGAGTTTATCACTTTCTGGTTTCTCAAAATGTGAAGGGATATTTCATACTAAAATACGTGAGAAGGAAAATGGATTTGGTCGTAGTGACCTGAAAGCGTGACTGCAGAGCCCAAGGGACTGCTTGAGGTCGATGGGAAAACGACTTTCCTTGAGAAATTTATGGGGTTATCTCTGTGTTTCAAAAGACCACAGAAATCTGTGGAGTGTAAGATTTATAGGGCCAACCTTTTAATGCCATCTTTTCGTTGTAAGAATGCAGTATGGATGCAGATACTGCTTATCTAAAGGGGAACATCTTACTGCCTTCATACCTCAGTACAGTCAGAAGTAAAATTTCGCCTTCGGATCTTAAGTTTTCTGCTTTTCATCTTATTTTTCCTCAACCGACCTGCTCCGGATGAAACAACCTTAAAGAACAAGTGTTCCAGTCAAAATAGCTCGACTGCGTCGTTACGACAGGTAAGTCAGACCACTACATCAAGGTCGTAGTTACAATCGGGAACACTTCATCGAATAAGGTCAAGTTGATCGGTACAATATGTTTCTAACCTTGAAAATGTATTAGATTATCGAATAAAATCAAGTGTAATCTATTCAATGAAGTATTTTATTATTAATTTCATCATCAAATACCTGAATTTAATAGATTTTAAAACACAAAACCATATAAGCAAAGATGGATAGTGGTTAGCAGTGGAATCCAGTTTGACGCGCGTTTCGTCTTATTTGGGACTCGTCAGCTGGATGTACATGCATTTCAGAGTTGATGTTCACGCTGGGACTCGAACCCAGTACCTTTCGCTTCAAACGCCATCGCGTTATTCACTCGGCCACTGACAGTACTAAATGAATTTAAGCTTCACCCGATCACACAAGCAAGTGGCTATCAGGACTCAGTAGCTGAGTGGACAACGTGATGGCGTTTGAAGCGAAAGTTACTGGGTTCCAGTCCCAGAGTGAACATCAACTCTGAGATGCTGGCACATCCAGCTGACGAGTCCCAAATAGGAGGAACCACGCGTCAAACTGGATTCCACTGCTAGCCACTATCCATCTTTGCTTACAATGCTTGTGAACTAAGGCTATATCGAGGCAATACGCACAGTATGCACATATGCCAATTAG